>NW_028277052.1:6239687-6540000 GCF_059951505.1 Python bivittatus | reverse complement strand
GATACATGTACAAAAGGGGTGGGGCTTGCATCATGACAGCATAACACTTTTGTTAGTCCTCTTCTCCGCTTGACCCCTGCTGTGGATGCCACTGGACATGAGGCAGCGCTATCCTTGGGAAACCTAGTTAACACAGTCATCACTCTTTCTAATAATTGATTTCTGGTAGTCAATATTGTACTGTTAGAAACAATCCCAGCTTCCTGCCCACCCCAAAAAGGGAGATTAAGCATGCTGAATATCAGTCCCATTAAGTTGGAAGTTTTGTAGTAGTAAATATTTCGGGAAGGCAGTTTGACAGCAGCCTGGAATGACAGATTTTGGAGACTATAGTTTAAACCATCTGGAGGGTTCATCCTTGTCTCCTGGGACAACCCTTAAATGTTCTCCTCACAGTCTTCTGTCAACAAACCTTTGGAGACTGAGTAATTTTGCTGGTAGACTCTTAGGCCAATGATGACTGTCATTGCAGGAGGGAAAAAAATCTGGTATTGTGGGCTTTTGCTGAATCCTATTGCCCCAGCTGGCAAACGTTTAGTATAAGATTGGACCTAATTATCTTATCTTTTCACTTCCACTTCCTAAACCTTCATAGATTTTCCAAGAGACAGTTTGTTGTGATCTCAGTAATTTCTAAGCCTTTTATTTCTTTCAGGGAAGTCAATCTCACTTTCTTGTAAATCTGCTTTGTTATTGAATAAATGAAAACTACTCCTAAAAGATTTTGAATAATTGGAAGTGCTGAGATTGGTCAGCAGAGTTAGTTAAGTCCTGACCCAATTTCTCTATAAATCCTCCCTTCAGATAGAGTTTAAACTGAGTTCTCTCATTCTTTTAAGCCTTTCTTTTAACTCACCAATTATGAAGCCTTTAAAATATTGCCCTTTATATTTTTCGGGGTTAAAAAAGAGAATTATTTGGTCTTTATGTACCATCCATAAACCCTTCACATTGTTGGTTCAGTTCATCAGACATGTTTGTCACTTGATGACTAGAGACTCCAGCAATACCTGGCACGTGTGAATGAATCACATTATATCATACACTACATGTAAGCCTTCTATATTATCTTAATTCCTTCAGACATGCTTTTCAACAAAAATCAACTCCAATTTTAGTTCCGCCCATCTCACATTTTGGTGCTCATTCCCATAGACTATAGAATGAACACAGTTAAAGAATACTTCATACATTTAAATGAGTCTCATCAAGTGATAATGAATAATCAAGTGGAAAGACCCTAACAAACCCTATGAATATGTTTGCATTGCATTCTTAACCTAGTTGCTAAATTAACCTATGTTCTAGGCTTGCATAATATACAAAAACATAAATTAATTGGATGAACTGGAATTGCTTGACAAGCAAGTCATCAAAACAAAAAAAAATTAACCCTAACTAAGCTTTGGTTATGGTGTAAATGCAGCCACTAGACTTTTAACTGATTTGGTTAAGCATATTGCATGATCAGGGTCATTGCGTTAGAGAAGCTCACACTTTTTTTAGATCTATCTCTTTTCTTTCTGCAGTCACTTGCAGGAAAGATAGGAAGTAAAGAGGGAAACATATGCAATAACATTGTCCTAGACAGAATATCAGAGCAGCTGCCCTGGTTATCTGTGAGGAGAAAAAGGGGAAGGGGAATGAGAAAATGCCCATGATGTCATCACACAGTTATTACAACTTAGTACTTGCATCAGCTGTTGGGGCAGAAGTATGTAATGGCAACATGTACATGATGATGTCACTGCATGATTATCATTCCTTTGATGTCACCGTGGTTTGCTGCAGATGCTGCTGCCAGTTGCTAATAGAAAAAACAGGGTATAAAACATGGAATTGTTCATGTGTCATGCAAAACTTTACCTCAGGAGTTTGGTTTTCTCAGATGAGCTGTGAGACTGACCACCAAATAGACTACAGATGGTCCTCATTTGTCCAAGACATGGCTGGTGTAATGGCATGTTCAGCAGCTAAAGGCAGAGCTGTTTAAAGGCCCACTGGAGAAATAGCCTTATCATTGCCAAAAAGCTTTTGACTTGCATCAACCTTCCTCTAGAGTAAGGAAAGGACTATTGCTCAGTTGATGGGCACCTGGTTTGTATGTCAAAGATCCCAGGTTCAATTCTTGTCTTCTACAGAAAGGGCTGCAGGGACCAATGGCTTCCCTCAGAACTGAGTAGCTTCCTATGTTGGTCTGAGGAGTCCATCGGAAAGATGATGGAAGGAGCCGTACTTAAGACTACCACATCTGGCCTTCAAAAATCCAGATGACCACTAGAGGGCAGCAAAGTCACCCTAAAAAACACTATCTTTTTATGGCTTTCTTCTGCTGGTCTGGATGCTTTGCAAGCTTGATAAGGTGGCTAGAGCTGCACACCTGATTGAAAGGAACCAATAATCCTCAGTTATGGGGCTAATGATAGGGTAAGAGGCATTTCTGTAAGAAGGAAGATCTGTGGGAAACAAAAGCAATGCTAAAGAAGCAGTGTCTTTAAAGAAACATTAGCTCTGGAATATTCTCTCCTTAAGAACTTGCCAGTCAGTAGTGATTAGGATAGCTTTTATTGTTAACACAAAAGCTAAATATAATACTCTGCCTTTCCCGCTTCGCTGCCTTAGGACACAGCTGTTCATTTTTCAAACCGTCTGCCTCAGCTGGTCAGAAGCAGATTGCATTTTGCTGGGGCCGCTAGCTTCTCGCCCAAAGAGCAGTCTGGTCTTCTAAACACCAGCAGACCAGGGAGAAATGGAGAAAGTCTAAGTTTGGTGGCATGGTATTGTAGCAAGGACATAAGGTAGACCCTGAACTTTTCCCAGCAGCTCAAGGGGGGTTTCGGTGGACTTCTACACAGAGATATGCAGGGGCACAGGTAGAACAAGCCACCACTTTCCAACCACCAAGAACAACCAACTGCTTCCTTGCAAGAACTGAAGAAATTCATAGCTTTACTGCATTGCACAGTGTCATTCATCACACTACTGTGCAATGCAGCACTATTATGTGGCAGAGTTAGGTAACCTGATGCTTTCCAGATGTTTTAAACACAACTCTTGCAAATTCTTGACACTGGTCTACTGTCCAGACCGAAAAGTGTAATGGTATGTGAGAAAGACCTTGAAAGACAGGGTGAAGAGATGCTGCCTAGGGAATGGTCAGAAAAAGAGAGGGGACAGCCCACAGCTGCAAAATAAGAGGCTCAGAAGGGACCCTCCCTAGCTCCCGAGGCAGTAAAGGAGACAGCGGGTAATTTGTATAGTGGTACCTCGGGATACAAATGCCTCTACTAACGAACTTTTCGGGTTACGACCAGCTCCGGCCGCAAAAATTTACCTCGATGTGCGAACTCCGCCTCGGGGTATGGTCATTTTTCCGCCCTGACATATGGTCCGCGGCCATTTTTCCGCCCCTGACACGTGGTCCACAGCCGTTCTCCTGCTGTGCGGTGCCTGGCCATTCTCCCGCCGCGCCGCACCCAGCCGTTCTCCCACTGCACCGCGCGGCGCCCAGCCATTCTCCCGCCACGCCGCGCCCGGCCATTCTCCCGCCACGCCGCACCCGGCCGTTCTCGCGCGGCGCCCGGCCTTTTTCCCGCCGCGCGGCGCCCAGCCGTTATCCCGCTGCGCCACGGCGAGCGGCGCCCGGCCGTTCTTGCACGGCGCCCGGCCACTCTCGCGCGGCGCCCGGCCGCTCTCCAGCCGCGCTGCGCCCGGCCATTCTCCCGCCCGACACATAGTCCGCGGATGCCAGAACAGATTAACGGTAATTACATTGAACCTTATGGGAAAATTTGCTTCGGGGTGCGACCAAATTCGGAGGGCGGAACGGATTAACCGGATTTACATTGAACCCTATGGGGAAATTTGCATCAGGTTACGACCAACTTGGGATACGCCCAGAGTCACGGAACGCATTAAGTTCGTATCCCGAGGTACCACTGTACTTTCAGACTTGCAAGATTCTGTTAATGTAGCCTTACAATAAAGTAGAATTAGCTCATCTAGTTGTGTTTCCTGGGAAGTGATAGCAATCTTGCAAATCAAAAAGTACAAATCTCCCACCTTCTCCTTCTCCTTCTCCAGAGGTACCACTGTACTTTCAGACTTGCAAGATTCTGTTAATGTAGCCTTACAATAAAGTAGAATTAGCTCATCTAGTTGTGTTTCCTGGGAAGTGATAGCAATCTTGCAAATCAAAAAGTACAAATCTCCCACCTTCTCCTTTATTGCCTGGGTCCCTTCTGAGCCTTTTTTCTCCTTCCGTTATGTAGCTGCAGGCTATGCTCTCTCTTATCTGACCATTCCCCAGGCAGCATCTCTTTGCCCTGTCTTTCAAGATTTTTCTTATGTACCGTTACAGAATGAAACTGAACATCTGCCTGTCCAGTAACATTTAACATGGTTGGATGCGTCAGCCCCAGTTGCTTAGACTGTACTATCTGAAAAGACCCAGGAAGCCTACCTTCTCAGTTGATGCTCCTGGCCTTTGGAGTAGCATTCTTCCTGAGATTTGGTTAGCCCGGACTCTGCTGCCTTTCAGAAGTCATTAAAGAACTGTTCTTCCCCCCAGGCATTGGGTCTGAGAGTGGTATGACCTACTGCATAAGGTTTTCCCCAGCACATATGTGTTTGTATGTTGCTGTTTTCAAGATTGCATCTGCATCATTACATGATCTTTATTGGTTATTACTACTATTGATGATGTACCCTGCCCTGTGTTGGGTGCCAAGTAGGGCAGCTATATAAATCAATTAAATAAATAGCTATACTTCAAAAATAACTTAAGGATACCAGGTTAGCTACCTTTATTCTAGAGCAGGTGAGTCATTTACATTTGTTTTAGCTACCTCCTGGCAAAACAGGATCAGGACCATCATTGGCCTCTCTGGTGCACTAACGGAGGAGCCCTGATAAAGTTCCTAACACTTCTGCTGCTTACACTGGACCTAGAGGAGACTCCATCGAGAGGAGCCTGGGTGACGAGCTGTTGAATCAAGCTGATGACAGTAATGATGCATATGAAGCAATTAGACATCTCAAATGCTATGTTATTATGGAAAAAAGAGGAGGAAGAAAACAGTTGTTTGTGT
Organism: Python bivittatus; assembly: GCF_059951505.1. Classification (NCBI taxonomy): domain Eukaryota; kingdom Metazoa; phylum Chordata; class Lepidosauria; order Squamata; family Pythonidae; genus Python; species Python bivittatus. Next base: position 6,534,910 of record NW_028277052.1, on the reverse strand, counting down.
GGCAAGCATGAAGTCACTCAAAATTTTCTCCCTGATCTCTGGATTCAAAACAAATGCAATTTAATTTGAGGAAGAAGCGAGCAAGAAAGGCAGAGGAACAAGAGAGCTGCACACGAGGCTTGCCGAGACCTCTTTAAAAAACCCTTTGCTATGGGCTGTCCCAGAGGGAGACAGTTCAGCTAAAAGCAGCCACCAGCAGCATGTCAATGGGCCACTCGGGGGCATTAACGAACATAAAAATGCCCTCGTGGACAGTTGCAATTAAAAATCAAGGGAGCTAATGGCTTCACAACAAGATTAAGCCCCTGATCAGATCTTCTGAGGATTATCATGCGTTCACCCAGTTTAAAAAAAGGGCAAGCAATGCTGGGAAAGGATCCAAGAAAGACAGAATACAGTCTGTAGGAAGAGTGGGAGGGTTCCTTGTGAATGGAGAAGGAGTGATGGGCAGGATAAAAGACCACGCGGCCACTTAAATTCAGGCATGCCTATCAGTGCAGTTAATACGCACAGGGTGGATTTGCAGAAGACATTAAACTTGGATCAAAGGGGGTTGGGCACTTTGTGGTTTGAACCATTGCAGGAATCCAATCATTGTCTTAGCATGTTTGAATCTGGCCATCCCATAATCAGTGTTTCTCAACCTTGGCAACTTGAAGATGTGTGGACTTCAACTCCCAGAATTCCCCAGCCAGCATGGCTGGCTGGGGAATTCTGGGGGTTGAAGTCCACACATCTTCAAGCTGCCAAGGTTGAGAAACACTGCCATGAACCTATTATCTGATTTATTTTCTTGGGTGATACAGATTATGGCCCCTTAGCAACTGTGCTTTATTAACCCAGGTTTGGCCTGTCTTGTGAATCCAGGAATACATACTTAAACCATAAAAAGCACATGTATTACTATCAAGCCAATAACATGATTCTGCCTAAAGCTGATTTACAAAACAAAAGGCAAGTTTTGACATTTTCAGACACTTCATCTTAAACACACATTTTTTAAAACACAAACAGATACAAAGAGATGGGCAGCCAGAAATGAACACGCTCTTTGTCTAGCACACACACGCACACAAATAGATGCATACAGAGAGATGCACAGACACAGTGCTCTGCTGGATCAGAAGCCCAGAAGTTAATCTAGGAGAGCAACCCGAAGACTGTATAGATTGAGGACTCACTTTTACCTTCATGGGGCTACTCGAGAAAGTTACATAATTCAAAAAATGGATTCTAACTGTTCGTGTATATTTCTCCTCTCTCTTCATGGTGGGCAATCAGAAAGGGAAAAGGAGAAAGTTTGGGTGGGTCCTGATTGTGACCTGTGACCATTAAAGATAAAGAAAAATGTCATCTCCCCATTCATTACTCCCTTTTTCTCTCCCATTCTCTTGGTCAAAAAAGTCAAGATGGTGGCCATGATGGTGTGAGGGAAGCTCCACCCGTTTTTATGCGCATTTCCTATTAGGTTAGGAAATGGCAAGATGGGGACAGAGAATTACACGCCTACACACACACACCACAGCCTGATCATAATCTATTCACATATCTTAATTTGAAACATATAGTTTAGCCTGCAGATATCTAGAAGAGCTAAATGCTTTTTACCAGGTGAGATTAAAGGATAAAGGAACACCTCTTGATAGCAGAAATATATGTATGCTCATGTGAGCCTGAAATTAGCAACTAACTGCGCTGCTGTGCCTGCTAACTTTTAAGTATGCTTTTAAGCTCCTTGAATTAAGTAGAAATTCAATGTAGTAATGCAAAAAGTTATGGGCTGTGCTAAATCAAATTCTATCAGTGGGAAGAAGCCTGGTAAAATAATAAAATCTGATAGCTTTAGAAAGATGGCATTTGCTTAAACCTTGCAGGCTACTGTCTAGAGGACTGAAAAACAGGCATTAAATGATACTTGAGGGATTTCAGCTTTATGCTCAAAGCTTCCTGCTCAGGCTGACAAATCTCTTCACAATCTGACTTTCTCCCAAATTCACACTGTGTATTAACCTTACAATCTTTCCATCCTATTTTGGGTGAAGTTTGCAAATTCTGACGTTCTTATTCGAACAAACCCACGTGGGTACTGAAAGGTGTTCAAGACAGACATCTAGATGCATGGCGTGGTCAATCAAACTTGGTCGAAATAAGATTTTGAAATATATTCTGAGGTTAGAAAAATAGTATTTTAAAAACTTTGCAGGGTGATTCAGAAACAGGACGGGATGATGGATGAAACCAAGGAGAAATGATGATTTTACTTTAAAGGCATTCGTTCAGCCTTGGGATCCATGGCTATGTTTACGGGGATCTTAAGCAATAAGTCTTTTGGGGGCCATGGCAAATATATCCTGGGTAGTGTGCAGCGTACCCTCTGAGGATTCCTGACTACCTCCCACCACCGGCACCCCACTCTGCTCAACTATCTCCTCCCCTGCCTCCCCAAGTCATGCACATTCTTCCCCAAAGCAGCAGAAGAAAGAGATCTCTTCTTCTTCTTCTTTAGACAGGAGCACTAAGAAAATAAAAATGCTAAGAGTGACTTGCCTTATTAAGCTTTTACAAAAGGTGGAAAGGCATTGCTTGGGACCCAGGTGATCTAGGTAAAACAGTCTCAACCAAGTTTACAGGGAGTCCCCAGTTTAAGAATGCGTTCCGTTCCCAAGGCCTGTCCTTAAGTCAAATTTGTACATAAGCCGAAACAGTATTATTGTATAATACTGTATAAGTAGTATTGTGTAATGAACTCAAACCGTTCTGTATGTAACTTGAATCGTTGCTTATTTAACTGGAATTTTGCTACAATAGACTCTGCTCTTAACTATGGGTCATCGGTAAACCAGGCATTCTTAATCCGGGGATTACCTGTACTCTGTATCATCACAACATCATGCACTTCCTCCATCTGGAAAACTGGCCATTACAACAATTACTGAACAATCCGGGGCCAATTTGCTTGAGGGGTATGTTTCACGTCCCCTCCCATACTGCTGGCTCCCCTCTCAGGGTATGTGGGTAGAGTTCCTATGCTTCAGATCCTTCTGATGCAAACAGTCAGTCAACCTGCTTGGTCAAGTCCTAAATCTTATGCTGGTATGCAAAAACCATTAAGCTGAACATCCTCACACTTATTTCTGTTGATGTATGCCAGAAGACTATAATATGGATGCACTGATGAGTATCAGGGTCTGCAGACTTTGCTAAATCTCTCCCTCCCCTCTTCTGCTCCTCTCTTACCTATTCATCATCTCTGGTTTTCCTCCACCATCTCCAAAGGAAACCAATGCAACCCTCTTTAAGCTGCATTGATCTATCAGATGGCTCAAGACCTTTCAGAAGTTCACAGTTGAGGCCATTTTATTTTTTTTCTTCCTCAATATTCTTTAGGCTTGATTTATGATGAAGTGTTAGAAACCCAGGGCTCTTGTTCCTGGAAGCCCTGCAGCTGGCAGATACACAAGGCAATTAACCCCTGAATGTGCAAAATGAAACATGAAACACTGAATGCATTCAAATCCAAGAACTGAGTTACACGCTGCCTTCTCCCTGATGCTATCAGGTTGCATCCAACCAAGACAGCATGCCCCATTCCTTCAGAAGGTCCAAAAAAAGTCAGTCTAGGGGAACTTGGGGTAGACTGGGAGAAAAAAATACTGATTTTAAGCATAAAGCATAAACCTTTGATTGAAGAACCACCATTTCTACTCATCTACTATGCTTTGTCTAGACATTAATCAGATGTTCTGTGAAGCACTGCTTCTTTTCCATTCTTTCTTACTCTCAGAACTATAATGCAGTGTTACACATTTCACTGCAGGACCCAAATCTTGTCACCAAACAACTCAATAAATCTCTGTCCAGATTTTAGGTGGATTGTGATTTAGAATTAATAATGAAATTAATTATACATACATAAAAGTATTCACATTTTGTACAGTGTATGTGCATATTTATCAGTTAGATTTCAGTAAAAAAAACAACAACAGATAATTAATTATCAAACTAATTTCCTCCCTGTCTACTTCTTGTCCTTTCCATAAAGTGGTAGTACTTTTGAACATACATGCTACACACACTGATTTCCTGACTTCCATGCACATTTCTTGCTTGTTTTGTAATCGAGTTCCAACATTCCAGAATTTTGCATGGCATCACACAGAAATGAAACTGAATACTTGGCTGGAGGGGAGATACAGAGGAAGTAAACTATCATTGTGTTACTCCGCTCTATAAGTTAAACCAACGCCCTTTTGACTATCTCTCTTTCTTTCATACTAACCAGTCTGGGAATCAACGTTTCAACCCTTCTGAGTTTTCTCTAACACCTAAGCATCCCCGCATTTTTTTTTTCCAGGAGAGAAGGCTCATCTCCCTCCAACCCCCAGAGCTACCTCTTGGAGTCCTCCAATACAGACTTTCCTTCCTCTAGTCTGCCAGAATATCCTAGAAGCCAAAGACATCAGCGCATTTTTTCAAGTGAATCAGGAAAGAAAAATCAATAAATCAGCTCCGGCAATAGCTACAAGACAGATTGCTCTGTTGCAATTATTGTGTTCTCCTCCATGCATTTGCTAGCAGAGAAGAGCTGCTGATTAAAATTCAGGCTGGGGAGGTGGCAAGAGCTGTTGTGACAGCGAAAAGGAAGGAGTACTAGACAGAGTGATCAGAAAGGAGAGAAAGAAGAAGCAAAACTAATAGGAAGGAGAGGTGATTTGAAAAAGGGAAGAGAGTCTTAGTTTAGTTATCACAAAACTGTCACAGGAACATACAAGGTGCTACTAGTCACCACTGGGTTGGATTCACAAGCCTACCTAAACAGGATTTACTTTGACCATGCTTTCTTGAATAAGGCACAAAGGCTGGGATCTCACAACCCAGTAAACTATGAAGCATGGATTATGCAACATAATGGCTAATTTCAACATTGTGCCAAGCTAAGCCAAGCAAACCACACAGAGGCTGTGACTGATGTCTATGAATGGACATTGTCTTGACGCTCTATTTCTGGCAACAAGGAGAAGCATCAGAACACTGAGCTCAGAGCATTGAGAAACATGTTCTCCTGGAGATTTGCCAAAATTTAGCTGCATACATCTTCCAATTATTGTTTTGTTCAATATTATTTTCTGGAAACCACAGATAAAAAGGAAGAATAGCACTCCTATTACTTTATTACCTACTCTGACTCCTAAAACTTTATTACCATTCCTCTCCTGACAAACCTTTAGGATGGGAAAGTGAATAAAATACAACAGTTTATCAGGTTTTTCTTTTCTTTTCTAATCAAGAGCTTTCCAGATGAATTGGATTTCAATTCCCAACCTCCAGCCAGCATCCTATGATCCCTAGAGTGCTTAACTGATCTGCCACTTTACCAAATAGTGGAACAAGTCAACTCCCATGTAATCAAGAAAACAGTTTTCGCAAATGATAGCACCTTGCTGACATTGTCTAGTCTTAGAGCCTAAGCAAGGTTGGGCTCAAGTAGTATTTTAATATTACGGCTGGATGCTGGACTGGGAAACTGGGAAATCACAACGACATCCTGAAAAAATCTATGGAAGACACTTCTATGCCATGCCCAAGAAAACTACATAGACTTGTCAATGAAGTCATCAGGAGTCAAGCATGAAGGAGACCTTTTAATCAGAAAATAACCCTAATGGAGTAGGAGAAGGCAAAAGGAGGATGGGGAAAAGAAAGTAAGTACAGGAAGCAAAACATCAACACCATAATCAAAGGAAGAAGGTGGCCAAGGGAAAAAAACAGTAGGAGGAGATCCAGAAAGAGATAAATAAAAAACTCCAAAAAGAAATTTAACTGCAAAGATTTATCTTTCAGTTAAATGAGAGGGGAACATAACCAATTCACTAAAGAGAATTTATCTTCCACACTTCTTGCTACATCGCACAGCCAGAAATTTTAGTAAATAAATAGCCTGTCAAGCTGGATCAGGGCCAAGTTCATACCAGCAATATGTTACATCGTGAGAGTTGGTCTCTTTTAAGGGGACTGGTTTGCCTTGCTGGGTAAGCTCCTCACTTCACAGAAAAGGTCCATCTTCCTTTCTCCTCCAAAAGCCGTGCCAATCATTGTTTTCTAGTAATTATTATTCTTGATGCAGACCAATGCAGCTAATCCTTCCTGGATAGAAAGCCACCCTCATAGTGTGTCAAGTAAGAAGGGACATTCAGGAATACCAATCAATTAAATCAGGAGGGCAAAAAAAGCATCCTTATCCATCTTTGATGGAAAGAAATATAGGTTGTTTTTTATCTCTCTTTTTTCCAAGAGCTAAACTTGTTCAAGCAAGCTGTATCAGAAGTTGACAGGGTGTCTTGCTGCGTTCTGCTACAGTTGCTGTTAGACTTCCACTGACCTTGCTTTCAAGAGGAAACTGGACTTCTTGGAGGGCTTTCTCAAGACATTCAGCCAACAAGAGGTCACCTCTCTCTTGCCCAACTTCACTAGATCAAAAAAGAAGAAACATTCTCAAGTGTTTGTTGCTTTCTTTCTAAAAAATGCTACTAATGTTTGCTTAAAGAAAAATGGGAAATGAGTTTGGAGATGTCTAGATACATTCATAGAACTAAATGAGAATCCCAGTGTGTTCTGGTAGAAAAGTAAGATTTTCGGAGCAGTAAATATGCACAAAAGCAATAATAGGATAAAAGTGATTCCCCCCCCCCTTTGGTGGTCCATTTCTAGGCTGTTAAGTGTTGAGGAACTCTGTCAATTGCCAGTCATGGAAAATGGTATAGTATGGGAGCAGATATGGATCTGCTAATTCTCCATTATAGGAAGGATGGAAAACAGGTTCCGTTCCTATTGTTGGAAATAGATTTTCTGTCTCCCTCAAAACATACGGACACATGTTTGTCAGTTACACTGAAGAGAGCAGCCAACCCTTTTCATAAGTGGCTTTAGGAATGTGCTTCCCAATCTTCTTTAAAAGTTGGCACAGTCCTTTTTTTAAGAAAGAGGCAAACCATGCTCTGACCCTCCCTACTCATTCTTCCTTCAAAGTCTTCAACACGACATGAAGCTCTAAGCCATTTCATAGCCAAACAATGGGCAAACTGAAGGCTGCTTATGAAAGCCATAAATGAGAAGCAGCGTGGTAGAATTATGTATCTCTTTATGCATCATCTCTTTGGGGTATTCACTCTAACCACCACATGAATGCCGTAGAATAAAATGAAGGGGGAATAATTTAGGTTATTTACTTCAATTGTCATTCCTCATAATAAATCACAGAATGGGTTATACATAAATGCCATGAACCATTCAGCAAATGAAGACTCAAAAACATCCACAGCCACATTAAGAGGATCCGAAGTTCTGGATGAAGAGATATAGTTTAAGCAAGCAGGGAAACTGAATTACTGAACATGCATGATACGATTCAAAAGACAATTCCATGAAATGGGCACCACAACCGAGAAGGCCCTCATTTAGGTGACCCATCCCCAGGCATTGGTTGTACATGGGACCATCAGCAGGGCTCTATCTAAACATCTCAAAAGCCAGGTGGGTATATCCTATCATTGACTATATGCTACTCTGAACTCTTTCGAGGAATCATGTAATAAAATGTGATAAAGGATACAGTCTTAGGCCATTCTCTGAGTCTACATTTCAAATGCTCATTTCAACGCACAAAGCATTCCAAAACGTTAAGAGGTTTAGAATGGCCCTGGTTTTGAAATCACATAATAAATTTATAAAACTACTAAGTTCTTTTGACCAAAGCTCACTTAAAGGGGGTCCCCTTGTGTCTTTGTACAGATGGAATCCTGTGCCCAAAATACAATAGGACATGACATTTCTACTCCTCACCCAAAAGCACACCTAGAGAAACATAAGCAAAACAAACCAGTCACTCTTTAAAGCTCTTCTTCCTCAAACTGCATTAAGAAGATCAAGTAGTAAGATGTAGAAGCTCCACAAATCTAGTATGGATAATCATCTAATCCTTGTGGGGAACAGACAACACTTATCCCCTGTGAACCCCAGGTATCCAAGATATCAGCATAGCCTCCAATGGCTACATTTTAATGCCATTACATTTTCATCTTAGAAACTCAAAAATAAAAATGGAAATGGAAGCCCAAGGCCTTTAAATGATGACATGTTCCCATTTCCCCTCTTGACACACATACCCCAAAATAATGAAAAATGGACCAGCCCCTGTGGCAATGTCATCACATCACCAGAAAGGCTTCTGTTACTCCTCTTTGAATCAGGTTGAGATGGAGTTGCCCCTCCTGAAAATAGAAAATGTTGCCTAGCCTTGTTTTAGCAGCAGCAATCTACCCATTTTTTATTAGTAGAAGCATCTGGGGCCTTCCTGTAGGTTCTCTGGAATATTGCTCTGGCTGATGGGAATGCCCACCTCCCTTGGTCCCCTCCCAAAACTGAGAATCTAAAGCATAAGAAAATTCTAACCTGAGCCAACTGGGACTTTACATGGTATATTCTTAGCATAATAGTAAATTATGCCCTAGTATCTATCTACTAATGGAGTGCTCTTTTAAAAATTATTGTCTGTCAGTGGGAGGTCTTATTTTAAAAAGAAAAAAAATGTCATGACAGTTGATCTTACAGAGGGTGTCCATTAAATGCATGTTGTAAAGTACAGTGCACTCTTCAACTGATGATCCTAACAGACGGCAGGGTGTTATTTATGTCTGAAACACTGCTGCCTTTACTTGGTGATATTTCTAGCGATTCTTTTCCCCTTCTCCCAAAAAGCAAAAAAAAACAGGAAATGTAAAAAGGAAAAGGGAGGATGACTGACATGAAGATTATATACCTTAGTGTAACTGTGACTGGACTATTAAAAAAAAAATGAGACGAGAACATGATCTGCAGGTGACTTATATTGCTCAGAAAAGGAGGTGAATCTATTGGAGCTTGCCTTTGTTTTAAAAACTGTGTTAAATGGACAGATCATCTTGCATCTAAGAATGGTGGATGTGGAACCCAATTTTGTTCAAGGTACTCGGGGTGGAGATTAACATTTTGCCTTATAACATATTTTTATACACACCACTTTGCCCAATGTCGGCATTTTTTGTTTGCTTGTTTACATTGTCTAAGTCAAGAAAGGAGACTTTAAAGGAAGTGCTCAGCTTGTTTTATGATTCATAAGCTATAAGATATGGTAGTTCTCTTTGGTAGGGGATAGGGAGGACAGGGAAAGACTAAACACATCTGGATTTTCATTTTCTGATTGGAGAAGTGTCTTCACAGGTTTATGAAGTTATTTTGCAATCCTTTGAATTCTAACTTCTTGAGGTTTACTCTGATTTTTGGAAAGAGGAGGAGAGGGAGGGAGAGAGGGAGGGAGAGAGGGAGGGGGGAGGATTTGTGGATGGATATATTTAGAGTAGATGTAGTGGGAAGGGAGGAGGAGGAGAGGAAGGGAAGAGAGAAGAAGAAGTTATCCAAGATTAATGTTATTTAACATTTTACCTTTCCCATAGAAGAGAATATATTGTATGTAGCTCAGGGTTGAACTGTGGAATCCTTAGTGCTCTGAGTTTGGTTGTTTCCTTGCAGACATTTCATTACCCAAATAGGTAACATCATCGGTGCGAGTGGGGTTTTCTCCCTGTTTATATACAGTGGCTTGCCCTGCCAGTGCTAGTGGGGGTGTGGTTTTCTCCTTGGTAGTTCCTTGATTAGGGTATTGTTTTGTGCTTGATTGTCTGGTGTTAATCCCTGCTTATTTGGGTGTCAGTTGCTTGAGAGGATGTGTTCTGGTCTTTTTGTTTCCTTCTTAGCTTTTTTATTGTCTCTTTTGAATGGTGTGAAAATATGATTTATTTCTGTGTGTTTATTGATGGCTGATTTGTCTGAATGCCAAGCTTCCAAGAATTCTCTAGTGTTTTTGGATTTGGCTTGGTCTGGGATGCTCACAGTTTCCCAGCTGAAATTGTGGTTGAGTCTGTCCATGTGTTGTGAGATTAAGGAGTTTTCACTGTGTCTTCTGACTGCTTGCTGGTGTTCATGGATGTGCTCTGCTAGTCTTCTGCCTGTCCTACACAGTGGCTGTTACAGTCCTTACATTGCATGTTGTAGATGACTCCTGTCTTTTCTTCTTGGGCTACTGCTTCTTTTGCTTTACTTAACATGTTTTGGAGGGTTTGGGTCAGTTTGTGTGCTGCGGTGATGCCATGGGGTTGTAATAGTCTGTTGGCTGTTTCTGATATGTTTTTGATGTATGGTAGTGTTATCCTTTTCATAGCTTGTGTTGCTTGTGCTGTAGTGGCGCTGCAACTAGAACTGACTCTGCATAGCTACATTGCTGCAGGTTCAGCAGATAAACCAGTTAAGCACACACTAGTGATCTCAAGGTTAGAATAGTGCAACTTCTTTATGGGGCAGCTGTTAAAGATCGTCAAGAAACTGCAGCTGACTCAGAACACAACAGCACAGATGATGAGTGGTGCCTTTCACAGGTCCCTTGTATTCAGTACAGTAATTTCAACACAGGGGTTGCCTGTGGTTTTTTGGGCTCAAGGCAAGGTCCTATAGGGGTATATAAAGCCTCACCTAGCTTAGGTCCAGATTACTTTCAGGACCATCTATGCACGTACAGTATACCCCATTCTCCTTCATCTCCATTTGTTTAACTGTCAATATAGAAAATTGGCATTGCAAAAGTTTAATTTGTTGCAAAATGCTTTTCCTTTCTGGTGATCTTTTTAGTTTATCTTTTTTCACTTATATCTCAACCAAAGTGTTTTGCATCTTTTCTGTAATTTTTTTTTTCCCCAATGTGGAATTTTGTAATATCAATTGTCCTCTCATAAATGCTTTACTTGCATCCCAGACCATTCTTATTTCCATATCTTTATTCAAGTTGCTCTTAAAAAATAATTGCAACTCTTTTTTACAATCCTCAATTCCTGTTTCTTTCTGTAACAAAGTTTAATTTAATCTCCATTATATGTTCTACATTTTTTCTTACGTATCAAAATCCTTTTTTTAAAGGACTGATGAAAAAAATTCATGGACTTATGAAAACTTCTATCTCTAAGGAGATTGGAATGGAATGGTTTGTCTGCAAAAAGATGAAACTTCTGCTAAAGGAATTAAACAAACACAAGGCAAACTTCCAAAAATATTTTTTGAAATGATGGAGAATTTTGAACTCATAGAAATATGGAGACATATAAATGGAAACTCTAGAGAATATACATACTTTTCTGAAAGACGCAGTTCTTTTCAAGAATTGATGTGTTATGGATTTCCAAGAAATTATCTATACATACTAGTCAAGCAGAGATATTACCATCTCCAGCAGAGCACATGCTGCGTGTTTCCCCATGCAGCATGTGTCATATCAATAGCCCATTCTGCCTTTCTAAGCCAGGACCTAGCCTATTGTAGAGGAACACAGTGATCACCTTGGAGAAGATAGACAGATACTGTTAAAAAAACATAAGCCTTGTCCAGGAAGACAAGACAACGTAAGAAACAAACTTGGTGATGTTCTTTGATAGAAGAGGGAGGGAAGGGGAAACACTGTCAGGCTTTCAAAATTCTGCTATTATAACCTACATCAAGAGTTTCTTCCACATGAGAGAACTGAGTAGTTTAGCCCTTACTTGCAAGCATTCATAAACTTCCTTTTTTCATCAGAATGGCATAGGACATTAAAGACAAAGAAAGGAATCCCATATCTAACTCAAGCATCAAGCATCTTTGATGATTGTATGTCAGCACTGTTTGTTTCACCCAAGCAGTGTTCTTTGTCTTAAATTACAAAACACTAAATGGCTGCATTAGATAAGAGGATACAGCTCTGAACTATATCAAGGGGTGTGCGTGTGTGTGCCTGTGTGTTCTCTATTTGGCTAAGCTGCAGAATTCAATTAGAAAGAAGACCCCACCGAATCAATACCAGGGATTGTTGGACAAATATGGATTAGTTGTAAAGCAACACCAAAAGAATAGCAAATTAACAAGGTAACAAGAGGATAGGAATTATTAGCACTTATCCAAGAATTATGCATTAGTAGGAACTATCAGCACCTTATAGGTATTTGTTGGCTTCACCTCTCACTTGCCTACAAGGACTACCTCTTTCTTCCACCATTCTTAAACATTCAGTGCAGTATGGTCAGTATGAAGATAATTTCTATTCTTCTATTCATGTACACCTGACTGTCAGTAGGACCCTTTGCATGTTTAGGAAACCAAATAAAAAGCGTTCCCAGCTATACAGAAGGGAAGTAGAAGCTGCTGGAGAATTTCCACACACAACATCATTTCTGTGGCAGCCGCCTAAAACTGAAGCACAATTCTCACAGAGCTCTTTTTAACAAGATTGATTGTGGTAAAAGAGATGGGGTTACAAGAGTCCCAGCAATTGAACTATCTTCAGTTTAGAACCCATGTACATCTGGGTTCTAATCAGACAGCCAGGTTGGTGTAATAGTCAGACTAGAAACCAGGAGACCGTGAGCTCTAGTCCCGCCTAGGCAAGAAGTCAACTGGGTGACCTTGGGCCAGTCACTCCCTCAACCCTAGGAAGGAAGCAATGGCCAACCACTCCTGAAAAAGCCTTGCCAAGAAAACTGCAGGGACTTGTGCAGGTAGTCTCTGAGAATCAGACACGGAACAGATTAAAAAAAAAAAATAGGGTTGAGGCTTTCTGGGGTTTTTTTCTAGCAGACCTCCTGTGATCTGGTGAGTAGGCAGGTATAATATTTACTTATAATGGGAAAGCTTGCAGCTGGCTGTTTAGATCATAGTCCCTGAATGTTTATCAGTCTGGGTGCCAACTCTTACACATACTAAGTCTCCATGATATTGTTCCCCCCAACAGAACAGTCTTTCCATATCTCTTTGCTTTAACTTTACAGTGTGGTATAAATATTACGCTGGTGGATGAAGACTGGGGAAACCCATATTTAAGTTCACTCTTGGACATGGAAGCTCCCTGGGTGACTTTGGGCTAGTCACATGTCAAGAAATCATCTAAGCACAGCTGTCCTATTTATACAATACCATAAGTATAAAAGATGCCTCCTCCGTCAGAAGCTTCCATTTCTATGTAGGATCAGCAACCTTTTTGTTTGGATGCTTAGCTTATAATAAACATCTGTCCTTAACATCAGTGCATTCTGAAGAAGGAAAACATCTCACTCCCATTTTAATTCATCAGTTAAGCACTGTCCTGAGTTCTTGACAATTTGACACTGAAAAGATGTCAACAAAGGAAAAGCAATTCAAGAGAGGGAAAGGGCATCAGGGGATTGGAAAAGGGAGGTTAAAAAAACAAAGACAGTCTTCCTGGATGGTTATGAGCCAATCAGGATATGCAGTGAAGAGTGAAGAGTGCATCAGGCCCCTCCGTAGCATGCCCGTGGTACCCTCGTGTGCAACCTCAGAGGATAATTACAGGTAGCTGATTGGATTGGCTTCTGGTGCTTCCTGAACAAAAGTCTCTCTTTGGGAAATAAGTCAACTAAACAACTGGGAATGTTTGAGGCACTTAGCTACACTTAGCAGTCGACAGCTTACCAGTAAATAAATACGTAAATAAATTCCGAGAATTTAATTTCCATCTTATATCCATTCATAAATAAATGGGGAGATGCTAAAGTGGACAACACACTAGAAGTTGTGGTAGCTTGCTGCTGTGCAACCAAAGGGTATAATCTTGCATCAGGAAACAGGATCACAATTGAAATGATTTTTCACTTGTGACTGAAATGATTCTGGGCTGCCATTAACACATCACGGAAGCTAACACTGGTCTACGATGTAGCTGTCTGAAATCAGTCAATGTATCTTGGCTGGCCAGTAGTGAGTACCTCAGGTGTGCTTTCAAGATATAGGTAAAAAATCAGGAGTCTGGTAGCACCTTTTCTGACTAACAAATTTTATTAAAAGGCATCAGCTTTTGTGAGTTGTAGCTCACTTCATTAGATGCACAGAAGGGAACTGTAGTTCAGAAAAGCTGATGCATTTTAATAACAACATCTGCAATAAGATACAGGTAAAATTCCAGGTTGGGTGAAATGTTAGAATGGATTTTGAAAATTACAGAATTCACATTTTTAATTTGATGGCTTTTTTGTTTGTTTCTTTAAGAGTGAAGTGCAAGCTAGAAAATGTTATTTCTTTGACAGGATGATAGGAAGTTACCTAGGTTTCTTCTTCCCTGGGAAAAGCATCTTCAGTTCAGTAATGAAAGTGGTTAGAGTTGTCCTTTCGCTTCATGCCCTTTATTTATGTAACTGATTCCTTTTAACACCTGGTACACAGCTGATATTTTAACCAGGGAACATATGGCTGATTTTAGGACCCCGTTCCCAAACTGGCACTGCCCTCCTCCTCCATGGTATTGCCACCGCTGCTCCTTCTCCGGCAAACAGAATGGGCCAAGCCAAACATCTGAAATGCCTCTTTTCAAAGCCAAAACACATTTCCTAATAATTTAGCAATTCTGCTACTTTCACGGTCTCAGTAAATTATTCATCAGTTGTATTACAAAGTGAAATTTGAGTACTACCTTTCTCAAGTCTTGTGCTGTTGCAGTGTGTCTGAATATTTTTTTTAAAAAGGGGGCAGGAAAACGTGGGGTTTGGGGTGGGGAGATTCATCTTTAAGGTCTATACATCATTTCTGTGGATTGAAAATCAGCAGGAAATGATGACGGGTGAATTTCTTTACCATCTGAGCATTAAGGTGAACACCAGGCACAGAGAAACAGAAAAAGAGAAGTGCAACTAAAGCTGAGATATAAAGAACAGCAGCAAGTAGCACATGTGGAGGAATGACTGGGAATCATCATCATCGTCATCGTCGTCATCAGTCCTTTTGCTCCAGAGCCCAAGGTCGCCTACACAGAAGTAGGTTGGACCAAGAAAAGCTTACTGACTAAAAATCACAAGTGAGCACCCTGGTTGACCAGGCATGTGAACCTGGGTTCTCACAGTCCAAGTCCAGCTAAATACCCTGGACTAACTCCAGTTCAGTTCTTGAACAGGATCTCTGATTCTGTTCTGATTTAGCATAGGTGACATTTGATGATAATTATAGTTCTTCCTGTTTACAACTCTGACCTCTTCCTGGAGTTTTTACAAACCTTACGTCCCAGATACCCCTATCCAGGGAGATCCAAAACCTGCCCCTTTGGCATTGTATTATGGGAACACTTGTCCACAAAAGCCACCTCCAATGCTCCTAATACACAACCAAATTTTTGCTGCACGTTGCACACATATTAGTGGACACAAGGCTTCACTGCGCTTCATTCATGATTTAGAACAACCAGACAGTAGTATGATACCAAGATGTAAATATGAAACATAAACATGTAAAATGATTCATGCCCTGGGGGAAAAAATAATCAAATTTTAGAATGGGTTGTGCATTCATCTACTGCTGTAGCCTAATGCTCAATCTCATCTGGACACCATCAGGAGCCCGTGCATGGTTACTGACTTCAAAACAGAAAATCATGACTATTCCCAATATCTTGGAAAGAAGGAATGTGAAGAACTCAATCAGTATCACAAGCCCTTCTCTGTACGGTTTGAAAAAACAAGCCAGACCAAATATAAGGACTGAATGCCATGTTGCCATTTGGACACAACAGGGACCTGACCTTTCTAAATGCTCTGAATGTTTGTTTCTTTTAATCTTTTTATTGTGGGGATGAACTTTGCAACCTCCACAGCCATGGCAGGACATGGGAGTTAATGAACAGCAGAAAAAGCAGGCCTGAGCATTGGATCTACCCTTCAGGCCAATTACTGGGCTTGGGCAAAGAAAAAAGGAAGAAAAGGTGACAATGAACCCAACAAATAGTTAATCAATAAAATGCTCAACCTTTTCTCCTGTAACCCTCACTTTCCTTTGTCCTTTCACAGTATTGAGTCTCTTAGAAAAGGTGCACTAAAGGTTCCATTAAGGAGGGAAAAGGGGGAAAAAAAGAAGAGCCATGTTGAGAAAACCCATTTATGAACACTCATAGGAAAGGAACAATTTTACATCTATAATAAAAACCACCCAGAGTCTTACAGCACTCAAAATTAATCAAATTATTATTGCCTTCAAGGACTCTTTATCAGATGCATGGAGTTCAGTCCTGAGAAGCATCTGAGGAAGTGGACTAGGAGCCAGGAAAATGCAAAATAATAATAATAATAATAATAATAATAATAATAATAATAATAATGCGTCTTCAGGTGCCACAGATCTCTGTTGCTTTTGCTGATGATTATCCCAGGCAGGCCCCTGAAAAATGAATTGTTTAATCTTATGTGGAGTGTCTTGAAGAAATTTTGAGCCATTTCAAAATAAGATTGGCGGGGGGTTCTATCTGCCCTTCCCCATATCTGTACATCTAATAGCAGAGTGATCTGTTCCATATTTCCATGATATGAATCTGCTATTAAATGCCCAAATATAGAAGGGGGGGGCAGATAAAAAATAGCAATCTTATTTTGAAATGGCTGAGAATTTCCTCAAGACATTCCACTTAAGAGTAAACAAAACCCGTCAATATCCAGAAGGTTAATCAATGGTGCAAACAGCCTGCAAATCTTGCCTTCTAGCTTTGCAGAATATAGCTAAATTCTCTCTTTACAAAAAAAAAAAGGGGGGGGAGGGAATTATTTTCAACAAATAAGCATTTCATATCGGCAAGGCTTGTTTTCCTATTCCACTTGATTTCTTCACAGAAATGTTATCCAGCTAGATTTATACTGAGTTGTCCAAGTGAACGTAGTAACTAGGTTCAATCCATTTTCAGAATACCTGCAGTACATAAGTATCTACACACAGACACACACACACACACACACACACACAGGCAATTTGAGGAATTTTACTTGAGAAGCAGCCTCCCCCAGGAACTCTGTGCCGAGACAGCAGAAGCTGTTTTATCTAGTTTAAATTGTAAATGCAAAACAAAAGAAAAAGAAAAGCCCCGTCTACTGCAGCCTGTGACCATCGAGGCCTTTTACTAACAGTCCTCTTGTGTCAATAGCTGCAGTGAAATATAATTAATTAAAGAAGAAGAAATTAGGAGCTCTTTGTAAAAAGCCAGAGGTGACAGCATAATTGGCGGAGTGAGAAGAAAGCAAAGATCAGCTGGTTTCGGGGGATAATTTGGCAGCCAGGCGTTTACAGTGAGGGAACCAGAGAACACAAGGGCACGGTAAAATGGTTACCGAACACCAGCCTCTCCCAACTTGTTCCCTCTGAATTGGCTGGAATACAACTCCCATCTTTGTGTCCAGCAGACAACTGGATGAGTGGTTGAGAGTGATGGAAACTGCAGTCCAATACATGGGAAGGTGCCAAGTTATGGAAGGCTGTTTTAAGTCATATACTGCCGTTGTCCCCAACTGACAACACTGGGCATTGAGTTCCATCACATCTGACCCCAGTTAGCAGATATGGTAGAAGTGGGGGCCTGCAGAGGTCCAGAACAGTTGTCAATCAAAGTAAGTGATAGTGTTATTGTCAAGCCCTTGGTTAGCCCTCTCCGCAGAAAGCTAGACACTTCCAGACTTTCTTTACCAAAATTTATTGAAAGAGGATTCACTGAGGTTACATAAAACTCAGCAACTGAACTGTGTTCCCCCTAGAAATCAATTTATCTCCCAGGCTTCTATGACAGAGGCTTTCTCACACTCATGGTCTGGTGTGAAATGGAAAGGAGGTGGTTTCCACAACTGATAGCAGAGAAATGTCCACCTGGTTAGAATGGAATCTCTGTCCAGATTTAAACACAATATCATACCTATTTTGCTTATAAAACATTCCAGGTGAAATCTTTAGTATCTGTATCTACTTCAGAGGATGACCCATAGGTGATATAAACATTCTCCACCTGAAATGATGGAGAATAATTAGTCCCAAGCTGAACTGACAAATAGGTTAGGGTTACACACGGCATTAAACCATGGTGTGGGTTAACAATGATTTTTGAATAAGCCATAGTGGTGTGGTTCACATATGATTTTCTTCATTTGTCTTGGTGCCTTGGAGTCAGTCTTGACTCCTCACGACTGCCTGGACAAGTTCCTCCAGTTTTCCTGGCAAGGTTTTGCCATTGCCTCCTTCCTAGAGCTGAGAGTGAGTGACTGGCCCAAGGTCCCCCAGCTGGCTTCATGCCTAAGGTGGGACTCACAGTCTCCCAGTTTCTAGCCTGATCCCTTGACCATGACATTAAGCAATAAACCATGATTTGCCATCCATCATCAAGTTCACATCTAACACTGAGCCACCAACCATGGTTTATAAACCCAAATGATTTGGTTCATAGATCACAGTGATCTAAACAGGAACAAACCACTCTATGGTTTAGTGGAATGTGAGAACCCAGCCATTGGCTGATTTGGGGTAAGGAAAAGACAGAGGGAGGAGACCCGCGCAACAATAAGGTTGCACTGGAGTCTGATATATTTTGGAAAGGAATTCCTTGCTGAAGGGTACTCCAACAACAAAAGCAACACAGAAAAACACTAATATATAAAAAGGCTTTCAACATAGATACACTAATATTAAAACAGGTTGTTAATGTATACCCTGATTCAATAACTATCAGCAAGTGTGTCTACATGTGTGTGCATGAGCGTGTGTGTGCACACATATTAAAAATAATGTTCTTCTATCTGTACAGTTAGCTTAATTGCCAGAGACAAGATTGTTGCTGTAATAAACATGAAAATGAGCATCAGAAAGGGAATATGAAAATTCTTAAAACATATTGCATGGGTTTCCCTCTGACATAGATAAAAAGTACAAGAAAAAGACCCTCACAAAAGTAAAATAAGGCACAGAAACTGTTTTACCTCCCAAAATGTTTGTAAAGTGGCCAACAGGCATACTGAATTTGGAGTGCAAAAGAATATGGTGGATAACAAGGGCAAAATTCTTAAAGAGAAAGAAATCAAAGGTAAATGCTGAACGCCTTCATTTAGCCCCTGGGGGGGTGAGACTAATCCATAATAACATCCATATGAATTCTTTTCCCTTTTTTAGTAAAACAGATCCACTTTTGTCCCATAGATGCAATGTTTCTTATCTAAAAAGTGATTCACTGAAGGAGCTTCTATTCTGTGTTTTCTTATGTTGCCTAAACATTCTCCAATCTCTAGCAGTTTCTGTAAATAAGATAGAATATCTACTTCTATCCTTCTACAGGGCTGGTGCAAAAGGTTCCCTTCCGATAAATTTCACTGGAAAATTACAAAGAGACTATGAATAACCAAGTCCTATCCTCCACAGGCACGTATAGTGTTGTAGTGGTGATGTAAACACCTCAATGAGAAGAGTGCAGGTTTTTAAAAAAGATTTTATAAAAATATATATCCTTATTACAGATACATCGGGCAGCTCTGGTTTTCAAGAACCTCTTCCATTAATCTTTAAAATATATCTGTTACATTTTGACCATAGGCTTGGGAACTTCAGCATGACGTGCAGATTCTTCTCTTGACCAGAGTTTTCACTTTGGTCCATACAACACAACTGAAAAGATGGTTCATACATAAACATGGATGGTTCCTGGAAACTGGGAAGGATAAAGCAACACAAAGTGGAAGTGAATTAAAAAAAAAACAGGCATGGCGAAAGAAAGTGACAGCATTGTAGCCACCAGAAGGAATAAAATACATGGATTCATCTACGCTCAGATGACATCTCTGCTGTGGTCAGTAAACCTTAATCGAAGGATTAAGTGTGAAAAAAGCTCCAACTTAAAAAACCAAATAGGCAGAAATGCCTTGTTGCTTTTCATGATATACTTCAGATGAGCCTGTATTTTTTTTATTTTCTCTTTATCCACATGTAATTTTTCCATGTGTATACGTATGTGGCGGGGGGGGGGAGGGGAGGTCCTGAAGAAAAAGCATTGGGTTGGATTCATATGTGTCATAGTTATAGGAAATCCATTTGAAATCTTTAGTACATAAATTAGTCATAACTAACCTACTCCCATTGATTTTAGTGGTTCGATTCTAAATATGGATAAGTCTCAATCCATCCTAGGATAAGTCTTTTGAATTCCCCAGGAGAGAAAGAATATAAGGCTGAGTACCGTTTTTGCCATGACTAAAGGAAATCCAGTCCTTTAAGCAACGTTCTCCCATGTGATGTGGGGAGACTAGCTGTTTTTAGGCCTGCTGTATCTCTATCGCATATAACAAACCAATAACAGCCATGGCAAGATACATACATGGGAACATTGACTTTGTTTAATGAACCAGGTCATCCCTTAAGCAAACACTCAGCTTTTTATAGAACTATCAGATTTAGAGGCAAGAAGCATTTCTGGCTCATCTTAGACCTAGGAAGAGATGCTGCTTAAAATGGCAATGCTGCTCCTCAGTTGCAAGGAGTGCACTAATTACAGACTCTGAGCTCTCCTATTGTTCATGGCTCAGCAACTATGTCAAGAGAAGCTCTGGAAATCCAGAGGTTATACAAAGAATTGCCTTGGGTTGGTATAACAAGGTATCACAATCTAAATTTAATGTGGTGTGATATGGATAATCTTTCCCTCTGTCCAGCTTTAGGTAAGAGCTTGGTGGCACCTGATAGGGGAACAGCCTTTGTTCCTAGTATGAACTGCAAGCTGTTCACTGTAACCTGTTAAAAACAGGTTATACCTTCTTTAAAAATAGCCAAATAAAATACTGAACATTAGCAGGCATGCTAAAGAAAAGCCACCTGAAGAGGTAGCGAGTTTATGGTTCCAGATCTGTTTTAAAAATTTATATGGTCCTTGGCCTAATTTCAAGAAAACCCTGTAAGGAAATAATTCTGGCCTCTGGCAAGGGTAACCTGTCTCAGCTTGCTTGGTGGAGAGGAGAAGGAGAAAGACAGAAGAGTCATACTGTGCTGAAATATGCCTTGCAATTTTTCAGAAGGGTGCCTCTGCAAAAGAGGCTCCTGTTTTTCCATCGTAGTCACAGGATGCTTGAGACCTGCTTTTGAATTTCTCTTAGTGGCATTTTCGACTTTTCTTTCTTGGTGGAGTTGGTAGACCACCGTTGTCTTGTTTTACCTCCTTCCAATCTGAGAATGCTCCATGAAGGAGAAAATTTAATTAAAACTAGGGAGAATGCAAAAAGTGAGAGATGACTGAACAATGAAAGGCAATGCATTCTCTCTCTCTCTCTCTCTCTCTCTCTCTCTCTCTCGCTCTCTCTCTCTCTCTCACACACACACACACACACCACAAATATACATTGCTCACCTTTTAACTCAATAAGATTTCTACACTGAGAGGAAATCAGTGAGAAGTAAAGATAAAGTCACCGTAAAAGTCAAACATGACTCCTGGCAACTACTTCCACACCATTTTCTTGATCCTGCTGTAGAAATAGTTAATCCCTGACTTCTGGGATGTTCGACATTCCAGTCTATCCAAGAGCTCCATCTAAATACTACCCAAGGTCAATCCTGCTTAGCCTCCAAGGTCAACCAGAGTTGTTAGAATGCTATGTATAACCGTATTAATTATTTATCAGTATATTAATGCCAGTAGATTGTGTCTAGCATATAATGTCAATTGGTATGTTATGCCTTGGTATAGCGATAATGCAGCTCTATGCCATGCATTTGTATGAATCCACTTATTTGAAAGATGGAACATAAGAGATTCACTTAACCCAGGACAAACAGGTTTGCTTAGGAAGATCTTTGCTTACCCAGCAGGTAGAAAAAAGTCTGGAATGAAGAGTTTGGAAAAGATAAAAGAAAACATGGTTCCCCAAACAACAGATAATTCCTATCTGATCTGGATGAGGCAATGGTACTTCGGTGGAAAAACAGCAGAAGATATGACAGAAGGTAGGTGGAACTGGCCATGATAGACTAGTGAAGCTTTTATGCCTTCCTACAAGGGAGGTATAAAAATGTAAGGGAACTATAGTCTTTGGAACCCATCACATAAAAGAAGGATTCAATGTGGGGGTCCCACCTTGATTCTTCTGGAATTCAGGCCCTTCCTGGCTAGCTAGATTTTGAGTTGAGAAAGTATGGGTGTGCATCTGAATGTGTGAATGATGATGCTTTTAGTTTGGAAAGTGAACCTGCATCTGGTTTTTTATGTTTCTGAGTTTCTAGATCAAAATGAGCAAGTGGCATCTGGTTCTGGTTCTCAGGGAACAAGGCAGCTAGGTGAACCCCACATGCTGAGGTTGCAACCATGAGAATTTCAAAAGCATTAATTTCCTCTTTGAAAGACATTTCAAAAGCAAATTCCCTTTCTTCAAGTTGAGTGACAACTGGTAGGGGAAGAAACGCAGGACAACTATTCTGCATGGTGTTAGAGGTTATCCAAAAGAGAGAGAAAGAGAGGAATGAACTGTCAGGTAGAAAGACTGGCTGCTTATCCAACTGGGGATCTGCCCCGACCCACTTTTTGCTTGAATCCTACTATCACTGAAATGCCCTCCCCAAGACAAGAAAAGTCAAAGCGAAATGTGGCTCATTTTAATCCAGCTACTATAATAGTTGGAGGAAAGTTTATCTGTCCATCATATCAGTAGAGAACTGGAATCACATCCATCTCAGGCTTGGTATATCACAGGAAAAAAAAGAAAAGTTGGCAAGATGTAAATTCATTTACTTTCTCATTCATAGACATTAAAAAAAAACAAAAAAACCACCAATTCCATCTCCCAGCTGATATTCAGGAAATGCCAAGTGTGTGCCCATGGCATGAAACTCCCTGCCAACCGTTGCAACTCTTCCTGCCTATAAGAACTCTGAACATGAGAAAATGCCAGGCAAATGGCACGCCAAAATGTAAGGTGCTTCCTGCAGACACGCTACTAATATATGCAGAGGAAATGACATTTTGCTTCTGCCTAGCTTGCCATTTTGTGTTAAAAGGCTTGCTTCAGCTACACAGCTCATGGAATAAATGGCCCTTTGCTCAGTAAATACATGCTGCTAAATTGTTCCGGATTATTGTGTTGTGTTACTGCCCCTATAAAATGACATTTCAAAAATAATAATAATTGTTTGTGAGCTAACTGATGTTTTCAAATTGCCAAGACAAGCAGAATGCTTTTTTCCTTTTTTCCCTACAGGAGGACAAGTTTCCCTCTTAGAGTCAGCTGTGGTCACAATCCAGCAAGCTTTTGAGAAACTCTGCAAGACAGGAGGAGAAGCAGGAAGCAGTACTGCAGAGGCCAGGAACTAAAGCTGGAGGATGGGGCAGGCTATAGAAAAAGCAGAAAGTTCCTTTGAGGCCCCTTACCCCGAACAGAAAAGAACTAATTCATGGCTTATTATAGAAGAATTTTTCAAGCCGAGTTTATAGGGCCTCAATGTCTATCCCTAAGATATGGGTCTATGGGAAACAGACTAGGCAAACATAAGGATGTGACACTGATAAGGTAGAAAACCAAACATTAGTTCTAGAACTTTACCTGGACAAAAACTGTGAAGTCAACTGTAATATTTTAAAATGTGCACTTATTATACCTCAAGGGTAGAAGAGAAGCTGTTTGGGCCTCCTGAAGTTGGAAACTAGGTCCCAACTCCAAAAAGATCTGGACTGGTTGAACTATCCATAGAAGGAGGGCATGGAACAAAGCCTCAGACATAGGTCACAGCAAGCCGGCCCATGTGAAAGAAGGCAGTTTTGCAAAAACATCTCAAGCTACTGAAAATCCACTGGGTCCTCCAATGTCATGCTTGCAACAGTCCTCTGATGCAGGCTAGACCAAGCTACAAGAGCCTGGTCCTATGGCACAAAAGATCCAGCCATGACATCTCCCAGTCAGTACACCATCAGAAGTGGCTGGCTCAATGAAGGGGCTGCCATTTTGTAATCCTCTCCTCTTACCACAGAGTTTTGGCATACTTCTCTTCCCTCCCCTCTCGTTTTTACCCCCAAGTTGGTTATAATCTTTTGTGTGTATGTGTGTGTTGAACTCAACCCCTTTGGTGAGTTTATGACTACGTCACAAGCCCAGAAAATGGTTTAACTCAGGAAATATTAAGCGTGTTGCACAAACACAGCCAAGCAGAGAAAGGGAATGCGGATGCACGATGCAATGTCCTCCACCAGAAACCTCTTGTAATGGCCCTCTAGGTTATACAGTGGTGGAATGATTGAACTTATTCCCTTACAAACCTTTCCCCTAAAAGGGTTATAGCCCTTCGTACTTTGCACCCACTAAAATGTTAAATGAATAAAACAGATGACTTCCCTGGAGTTTGAGTTGAGCAAGAAATACAGTACATATACCATTTTTAAAAATAAAATTTTAATCTATTTATCACGAGCCTGTACCCCAGTGGCCCACTTCTGGCAAGGCTGGAGCAAAGCCCAGAGCAAACTTGGACAAGGCCGCAGACTCCGCTTGTGGACGACTGAGCAGGGGCTTTTTAAAATAGTGACCACCTTCTACATAGCATGTGATCCCCTGGACGTCCTGGCCAGCAGCTTAAAACCCTCTGCCTAGACAGTGTTTTTCAACCTTGGCCATTTTAAGTTGGGTGGACTTAAGATGCTGGCTGGGGAATTCTGGGAGTTGAAGTCCACCCATCTTAAAATGGCCAAGGTTGAGAAACACTGGCCTAGACAATAACATATATGATGGGACTCTGCACGCGTGCTCCCATATCCTACCATGAAAATACCATTGATGTGCCTTCTTACTTGCAGACACATTGGGAAAGCTGAAAACCAAACAATGCCTCCGATTCTCTAAAGGGCTCTCAACTGATCGCCCTGTAATGGATCCTGGGTATTTGCTCACTCTGTCCCTTTCCATCCCCTCACAAACAGATGCAGCTGTTGAAACTGCCAAACCTAAGAAAGAACCCAACTAGCTAAGCACATTTCCCTCTTGCACACATTTCCTCCCTGTGATTCAACAATAATATTTTTGCTACTTAAAATTCATGCCTACGTGAAGAAAATTATTTAGCAAACTGTAATTAACAAAAACAATGATGGCATCTTTTAAATAAAGCAGCACTAATAAATGCAATACCATAAATAAACTTCTCTCCCCAGTTATGGGAATTAATTTGTATTTAATTTCTAGAAATTGCTATTGGTTACTGTACACAGCCCTTACAAGAAATGCCAGCTCTTGTAAAGTTGGTGTAATAACTGCTTATTAGAAATCCATTTCCCACCCAACTCTGCATTACAATTCTATGTTCTTTCGTGCTCTGAATCTGTCCATGTTAGAATTTTATTAGATCTGTCCGCTAAAGAAGTATCATTACATTAGCAGATAATAAAAAGGCAAGGAAGGGTCTAATATTGTAAAGAGTTAAGCACTATTAATTCTCTTGAATTACTGTGCAGAAGAGAGTTTTAAGAGTGCCTTTGATTATGAGGCTTTAAAAAGGGGGTTTAACCTTTTTCTACCCAATATTTAGGGGAATTACCTCCTATGTCCTGTTCACTGGCAGCAAGGTATTCCCACTGTGGAGCCATACCAGCATGCATTTCCAGCAAAAAGACAAAAATCTGCTGAAAGAATCCAAAAAGAGACATCATTCTCCATAATATGGCAATGCTGTGGAGGAAACAATAGAGTGGGAGGCCATGAATGTCCACAGACATAGTTAATCTGCATTTAAAGGATCATCTCACTTGACATGGGAGCTAAGAGAATAAGCCCAAAACTTCTGGCAAAACAAGGAGAAATTTAAGGGATAAGAAAGAGGACATTATGTGATGATGCCATACTGAAGAGGAAGCATGAGATGATGGGTTGAATCATGTGAGTGTGGAGTTACTATTAATTGACTGATGGAAGTAATTCTACGATATGGATACTTCTGGCTGATACTCTTGCATTCACCTACAGAAGCACCTGTAGGAACCCTTTTTTGTTCTTAAATTGATAAGAATTATATGGACAATATGGGAAAATCTTGGCCCCAGTTAGAACACCATAGCAAAAGACCAAATAAATATATGTATCTGCTGAAGTCATTCCTTCAGCTATCAATACTATCTAGAGGAAAACAATTACAAGTGAAGAGCTATATAACAAGAGAAGTAAAAACCGGGTCATGCAAACAGGAGAGAGCATAAATTGCATCCATCAGCCAAAGTCTTGTGCATTCCACTCACCAGCAGATGAAACAAAGCCCAATTCCCACCCCCTAACCACAGTTCTGGAATGAAACTTCACAGAAACACCTTATGCATCTCTGTCTTGGCTGCAGCACATCTCCCTTGCTGGTTGTGAATGATACAGATTTGCCATTTCCTGTACAGACATATCTCAGTCCACAATCTTGATCTATATATGTGCTGTATGGCAAGTGGCTGGCTCAGCAGGCCTTATAGCCTTTCTCCTGGATGTTCTCCTTCAAAATCCTACTGCCTCATTTTCTAGCATTTTCTGTTTTAACATCCATTCGGTGCAGTTATTAAGGTCTATTTGGAGTGTGAAGGACAAGCTGATTCTCAGATACAGCCTGGGGGCACTGTATCCAAGCCTGTCACTCAGACTACACAATTGACACATTTCTTCTCTGCAAAATGCATCCTTCTCCCTTCCCTGAGCAACTGGGACGGGGTGTGGTTTGCGACGAACCATTAGGAAGTGTACCAATCTCCCTAAAAGCAGGTCTTGAACCAGGCTTCTCAACTCTCATTAAGTGTTCATGGATCTGCCAGCATCGGTCAATCGAAAATTGACCACAATACAAACTACTACTTCTACCACCTTCTATTACTACTGCTATTGCTAATTCTTTTTCTTCTTACTATATTTATGTCACAGCAGGTAGCATCACAGAACTGATTGTCTTCATAAAGCGAACTATAGTTGGACTTGATTAGCATTAGGAAACCACTGGGAAGTATCAGTGTTGTAGACTAGAAGAAGACAATGGCAAACCTTTTCCACATATTTTGGTAAAAAAACAGCAGGAACATGTCCATGAAGTCAAAAGCAGTCAAACCTGATTTGAAGCAGACCTACCTATATCCCATATTTTCTCTGAAGGCAGCTGTACATGGGAATCTTCCCTCATTTTACCCCCACTACAACAACTCTGTGAGGTGCGTTGACCTAACTCAAGTAACTGTCTCAAAATCATCCAATGAGTTTTATAATCAAAACTTGACTTGAAACTGGTTCTTGTTGATCCCAGTCCAACATGTTAACCATTTTGACAGACTGGATTTCCAACTTCGTGTTATATTTATAGAAGTGACACATTTGTATCCTGTCCTTCTGGGGAACTCTGTGTTCATAAAACATGCTGGAAGAATTACCTTCCAGACTGATAGAGATTCAAAAGTCCATGATGTAAAAAGCCAGCTGCAAGCTTCCCCGTTATCAATGAAGAG
Source organism: Python bivittatus (assembly GCF_059951505.1). Taxonomy (NCBI): domain Eukaryota; kingdom Metazoa; phylum Chordata; class Lepidosauria; order Squamata; family Pythonidae; genus Python; species Python bivittatus. The sequence goes on along the minus strand of NW_028277052.1, from coordinate 6,507,582 downwards.
GCCTACCTCCTTGCTGCTTTATAGGAAGGCTATCAGAGAATCAGAAAGTTTCTACCCTAATATATTTGGGGACAACTGATTCTACGCTGAAAATAGTTTTGTGCTGGAATTCTTGAACCTTATCTCATTTATCTCAATAAATCTTTCTAAAGAGAGCTTTATGAGATTCATGCTTGGAAATGCCAAACAGCTTGATATGTGGTTTACTCAAATCAATATTTGATTTAGCATGGTGGCCTAATCTGCACCATATACCAAGACTATGGTAAGACACTCAACCACAAACTTATTCCATTCTAGCCTAGTCTAATATGCTGTGAGAAGCAAACCAAACCATTTCAGACTCAGTAAAGACTTAAATCCAAGTCCATCATGTCTGTGTAACAAATTCCTAAATCCAAGTAGATTTCTTTGGAGACATCTGAATTAATACGGATGAAATGGGAAGCTGTCGTTTTGCCTTGCTACTTTCCATCTTAGGTTTTATCATCTTTAAAAAGGATAAGGAAAATCAGTAACAAACTAATAAACCAGCCAGCCAGATGGATACTACAGGTACCCATTTGTCTACTCTGTTCTACAAGCAGATCTAGAAAGACCTTTCCCATCAAAATTAATCATACTTTACCCTAAGATAAGCCACATCCCACCAGATTTTATACAAGGCACATCTGAAAATGCCATACTGTCTCCGATATAAGTCCAAACACACCTCTGCTTCTCCCTGCAGCACAGGTGCTCTTCAAAACACAGGCGGATCAACTAAGAAAAGGAAGAGAGGTATACTGGGAATGGGAATATGTTTCCTACAGAACAGGCATAGACTGCAACTCTGTTAACCAAAGGCTTCTGTGTCTAATCCATCATAGGCGATGCAGATCTCTTACCCAGAAATGTTGTCAATGAGAATATAATTTAAAGTTAATTAGACAAATATTGTACATTAAACAGCCATTGATTGCTAAGGCACAGGGAAAACAAGGCATGCTATTCTGCTTAGCAATATGCAATGGACATGCCATATTATATTGCGAATGAGGCTGGCAAATTTCTTTAGCTGTTTCTAATCATCAGCTAGTAATTAGCATCCAATAACTTGCAACTTTGGTTTATCATTATAGATTTAGGAAGGCAGTAATTGTACTGTATGCTAATTAAATACCAATTGATTATTTAAGGCCTATATAGTGCTAACAACTGTGTAACAGATATACAGAGTTGTTAAACTGTAATAACTGCCAAATAGTTTCTCCCCCCCACACACACACGCACACACTTCCCAGATTATTCCTCCCATCAGTGTTTCACACAATGAACCCTCTCTTCTGGCAGAGAAACCTTTAAATCTGCCTCTAGTTCCAGTTCATTCAATCAATGCTTGGCTTATGTTGAGCCTCTTTATAACACTGACCATTTAACACACTGCAAATTAATAATTTTTTCTTCAGCATTTAGCAGGCCAAATATTATTTGCTGCTGTTCCGGGACAATAGCTTGCAAGATCAGGTCTCAGCACTATAACCAGGAAAGGAGTAGTGCCACTTGCAATGGGAGATCAGAAGACCAAGAGTTAATGGCCACGCCAGGTGGCCTTGGCTGACCTTTTAAGTTAAGCAGGGATGGATCAGGTTAATATTTGGATGGGAGGCCACTAGGGGACCCATAGGGCTGTAGCTTAGATTAGAAAGTAAAAAACAATTCCAAAGGAAGGCAAGGGCAAACGACATCAAAGTTGTTGCCAAGATAATTACATGGGTCCATACATGAATTTACCAGAAACTGAGATACTTTATCAACTTGGATAACTTTATCTTTTTAAAGAGTTCTTTGCTAGTATTACCCATCAATTCAGGGTGTAGTACCTCTTGGAGCCATGTAATCCACTGCACTCCCAAATGACACACACAGCACATGCATACACACAGGAGATTGTTACCATTTAATTTCTGAAATCCTATGGAGTCACCAAATTTCACAAGACTTTTGTGTCTTTGTGAGCAAACACTGGCATCTTGGAATAACTCACTTGCAATTTTGTGAAACTCTGCTCTTCTCACCTGACAGCAGGTGAGATTTTGAGGTGAGATCACTAGTATCTCATGATGTTTGGTAAAGTCGTGAGATCTGAGGGTTGATGATGACACACCTGGATTATTGGATGAGGCTGAACAATTGTATTCTAGGTCAGAAAAGGCTGCAAACTGCCTCTGTAACTCAACGATTCGGGTTACTCTCCACTTAATCTTTGGCTTGGATGGAAACCATCCACTCTCTGTTCTATGCTCAGATCTGTACTCTCTATAGCTGATTTGGGCAAACAAGCCAAAATAATTCTATGCTCTTACTTTCATGGCCATCTCACTTTCCCGTGGAATCTCTTCTGGACTGAGTGCATTTTATTTTATAAATAAAAATGAATGATAAAATTTCAGGTGTGTATTTACGAGTCAGAGAATCATGGAATTGGATGGGACTGCTGAGGCCAATTCCCGCTCAGTGCAGGAACCCAGATGAAAGCAAGAACAGGTTCCCTTCTACACAAAAGCCTTTCATTTCTATTACAACCCTGGGAAACAAACATTGTGCTTTGATAGAATCATACAGGTTGCTGGAATACTCCGTTTTAGGAAACCTGGGTCAAAGGCCAACTTTAGTCCATCAGGTATTACAAAACAAGAGTCTCCTCAATTCTAGCAGCTTGATACTGTTAATCCGTTTCCTCTTCTCCTCAACTGAAACTTAATCCCTGTACGGTTTTCATTATCCTCCTTCCTCTCCAAGCCTTGATGTCTTGATCCTAGATTCCTGCCTATTTTATGCATCTGCGTCTTGCTCCCTGGGGACTGAGAAGGGATTCATCAACTTTGATCTTATGCCTAGTTGCCATATAGATAATGTGCTTGCCCCCGTTCAGTGTAGTAATAGAACCTCCTAGCACTGATGGCCGCAGAGAAAGAATTCCCACTTCAAGCTTGCTCCAAACGAATCATATTATTCCTTTTCCACATTTATCTATTTCTTTATTTAAAACATTTGTATAGCCACCCCTCTTAAAGCCAAACTCTGGGTGGCTTACAATCCAAAAATAAGACAACATATACAACAATAAAGATGCAATAAATAAAAACACAAGAACCAGTAAAACCAAAACAGGAAAACCTGGTGCTTCAATCACACTTCCCTGATGCCACTCACTACATTCTCTCCGACTGACCTCACCCTATTGCAAGGCTTGGGGGAAGAGCCAGGTCTTAAGTGCTCTTCTGAAGGTTAAAAGGGTGGGGGCCTGTTGGATCCCAGGGGGGAGGGTGTTCCATAGGGCAGAGTCTGCAATGGAGAAGGTACGCTTCTGAGGACCCACCAGATGGCAATGTTCAAGGGAAGGGACCTCAGGGTCTATTTGATTCCCTGAAAGAATCTCATGAATTTCCAATCTAGGCTTCATCCTAATCTGAATTGGTGAGCCAATATCTGCTGAATTTTGTGCATGAATTCTCCCTAAGATGTTTGATTGTTTTAAATCACTGCAGAATGCTCAGTCTTTCCTCTAGTTTCCTAAAGATTCTTGATGGAGGGATGGGGTAGAGTTGGGGAGGGGGGCAGGACACTTTAATGGTAACAACCAAGCTGATCAGAAAAGACAGGCACGAGCTTAAGTCTGAAGTGATTTACTGCTAAATAATAAACAAAAGGAATCAATAAATGTCAAATGAAGTTAGGAAAGCCAACTGGGGCTTGTCAATCTCATACCAACAAATGCCTCTTCAAGTCAATTTCCACCACTGGTTTCCCTTTTCAAATATACATCTGTATTCAGCTCCATGTGGAATAAAATCCTTCTTACCATAACAAGTTTAACACCTCAACCACAGAAAATCCATCATATCTTTCAGGACATATTTTGAATGGAATTTACTCCATATCCCAAGTAATCCAACTACATGCCTATAGAATGGGCCAACAGTCCAATCGGTGTCCTCAAACTTAGCTCAAGCCAGCATGAATTTGCATTGATGCTGTACATCATTATCTTCCTGAACCACTCACATGGCCGAGAAGATAGACTTCTTTTAAAATGCTGGCTGGGGAATTCTGGGCGTTGAAGTCCACACATCTTAAAAGTTGCCAAGGTTGAGAAACACTGATCTAACCCAACCTTTTAGTTGTACTATGCTGTAATACTTAGAATCCACCATTAGGTGTCACCATCACATAGTGTTGCCTAGCCAACTCCACATAATGTTTATTTGTACTTTCATCAGATTTTATACATCATCAATTATCAGAGTGGCTTAAAAAAGTTAACATTTGCCTCTAATGCGTTATGGGAAAGAGAAGGATAAGGAACAGATGGTTTAATTGTCAAAACACAGGCATTATCTTAATAATTAGCACTACAGTCCTGTAAGGTAGGTTTATTTATCCCACACTACATATGGACATGCTGAGATTGAGACATAATGATCTACCTAGGGCTACCTAACCCATTCATGAATATTGAGTTCATGGTTCCCATTATATTATTCCTGTTCCAGGATAACAATTGCCTGCAAGTAAACAATTCATGATCACATACACACGCACAACCCTAAATAGGTCTACAAGCTTTCTTAAAGCATCTACCCGCTTGCTGTAGCCGGAAACAAAGAGAACATCAAGAGAAGCCAGCCAAGGGAGATGTCACATCAAATCAAGGACTCTCAGGATAGATGAAACTTGTTCTAGAAACCAAGCAGAACTGCATTTAAGGCCTCTGGAGGATATCAATTGGGAGCCTGTCACTTGGTGTCAGGATAACTTTTCAGACAGACTCTGGGGCTTAAGACTCTCTTGTTTGGGCTGTGTTTCAACGTTGGTGGCAGCATTGCCTGCAGAAACATAAACTGCTGAAATGTGAGACAAAAAAGTCCATTCCATTCCTTCCTCCCTTTTGGACTAAGCTTTGCATGACTTCCTTTGTTCTACTCAACTACTCAACTATCTAGTTTAGGGGAAGTTTTTGTTCTGGTCTTACCTGTTTCTTTTTCACAGCAAGAAGAGAAGACATGTGATGGTCGAAGAAATATACAAGAGGTCTGTACAGTAGGACACAACTATCAGAGGCAAAACAGCAATAATCATGTTGTCATTAATTCCCTATTTCTGCTAGCAAATGCAGGACTTGGATCTGCAAGAAGCTGTTCTGGGTTCTTCTTCTGTACCATTTCAGCTGGAGACTTTGAGCTAGGGTAGACAAGAATCACAAAATATGCTCTAGTCTAGAATGAGATTGGGTACCTTGTTATTCCCCATGGAAACACCCATGTTGTGTGATCTTGGCTATTTCATTATAACCAAATATGCTTTAACAGTTTGAGTACTGTACAAGCATATCCACAGGACCTGATGAAAAAGAGTCAACATGGTGGCCACAACAATGCAGTCAAAGCATATAAAAAACAGACTGAGCTTTGGCCACCCTTCCAGCTACCATCTTGATTTTTTTTGTTTAACCATACACGGCAAACATTCCTGGTGCAGCATTTTATCTGAACACAGCAACTGAGTTTTCTTAACTGGGGTTTTGGATTGGTACATTGAAAAGCAAAAGCTATGTTTTGGTCTGGGGAGCTCTATAGGAAAAAAAGAGGAATTCAGCATCTACAAGACCTCTTCACTTGCCTTCTTTTCTCCTTCTCCTCATGTCAGAATCATGATGTTTGTTCTCTATATAATAACCTCAAGAATGGCTACCCAGAAGAAAACAAAAAAGAAGATTCATACATAGGTAGACATTCTCATCTCAACCTCATGGATAAATGGATGACATGAACTCCAGCAGTTAAGAATGAAATTGGACTAGGTTGAAAATAAACCTGAATGAAAGAATCAATGGAGCAACTTACAAAGGGATGTCATGATCCCTTCACCTCCTTGAATCCCAGAATCAATACTCAAGGGCTTCCAAAAACATCACATTTTCTCTGTCACCTGAAACCGAGAGTTTAATGGAGCAGAAGTCCATTGATCATTAAAACGATCATTAAAATACATGTACAAGAAAGAATAAAGAGCTTTGCAAGTCTCTCTTCATTCATCCACATGCAGCAGCTTCTGCAAGAGAGTCCATCAGCAATTCAGGGTATGGATAAGACTGGAAACTAAGGCACGGACCCAGAAATTTGCACAAGAAGAAGTCTGGCTGACATGGTCACAACTGAATTTCAAAAGTCTCTTCCAAACCTATGGCCAGACAAAATGGGAGGATGATTCCTCCAAATTTCTTTAGAGGAAGGAGGAAATCTCCAACCATTTCTCAAGGGCAAGATTCCCCTTAGCAGTGATAGTAGCAAAGAAAACCTTCCTGATGTTTTTCCTTGGGATTGAATGGCTGGGTGGAAATCTCATGAAGTTGCAAGTTGCTGGAAAAATGACTGCACCCTAAGAGATACAACATTCATGCGCACAGCTCAGTATTGTACTGAAACAATGTGAAACAATAAATTGCAACATCCAAACCTTAAGATAATAACTCACTACAATCCAATTTAAAATCACAAAAGCACCACAGTCTGCCATGAACATTACAGTTAAATTCTCTTCTCCTTTGAAAGGATTTCTAAAGCAAATTTTCTTTCAACAGATTGAATAAGAGTTGTAAGGGAAAAAAAGGCAAGAGCACGTCTCTGATACTAATTCCAAACTACGTCTGCCATGGTGCAATCCAATATTCCAAATAAACGAGGAAGGATGGAATTAATTGGGTTCATAATATTGTAATGAGAACTTACTTGATGTCAGTGTTTCTCTTAAGTTTGTTTTAAAAAAAAATCTGATGTTCTTCCTAGCCTGATTCTGAATGTTGATTGTCTATAAAAAAATCACCCATCTCTATGTTATGTCCTGTTACTTTGACATCCAGGTCAAAATTCAGGGTCCAGGTGGGTTCCCTCTCCTAGTTAAGCCATCCACGTGTGATAGAATCTTCCTGAATTCTGAATTCTTTCCATCATGACTTTCTCTTAATCCTGAGAACTTACCTAGGTAGCATTTGGCTCCCTTCAAACAGCTGCCCAAGGATCAAATTCTGTGTTGTATATTGTACTAAAGTATGGTTAGATACGTAGTTGGTTGTGTTCATGCACTGCACTAAACCAAAACCGAAGAAAGCATGTTATATGTGAGACACTCCAATAAGAACACCCGGACTGAATTCTCTGTACTTGATTGACTCCATTCATCAATATGTACATCTCCTTGCCCTCCAAAGCTGGTGTAGCCCTGCTGAAGACATCCAAGTTCTTTGTTCCAGTGATTTCTGCTCTGCAATTTGATGCCCTCTGCTTGATTCACTTCATCATCCTGGCATCCTTTTTTGCAGTTTCTTGCTGAAGAAACAAACTGAAAACATAGGTTTTAAATACCCTGAGGAGCAGCTAGGCTTTTTAGCCTTCAATGGAAATTTCCAAATGTTTGGGTCTTTAGTATTTATCTTATTAATTTCCTCATTATCTCAAGAATCACTTGATATTTACCCTAAGATCAATGATGGTGTGCCTTCTCATGGTTTAAGAGCTTATGCTATAAGAATGGGTGATAAAAGTAGGTGACAGTATTTCTGACCTTAAATGTCAATCCGGTTATAATACTTTGCAAGCCATCACAACGGCCGCATACTTATACTCAGGCTACAAAGCTCACACCCAGAGTTTGCCACCTTCCAAATCAGCTACAAACACATGCTTTTCTTGTTCTATGGAAGTCTAAGAGGGATCTGAAAGTTGTGAAGGAAGCAATGGATTTTTTTAGGGAATTGTTAAATCTCAGACAGTAACACAACTGTACCATTGCAAGTCAGAATTAAAACAAAACAAAACATCGGAAGGCCAAGCAAATCAATGCACTCAATGAAGTGTGGATAGAAGAGGGAGCGAGGGAGATTTGGGGAGCTGCTTCTAAAGGGGGGTGCATCAAGCCCCCAGGCCCAACTGCTTTTAAGGAAAATTGGCCCGATTCCTTCTGAAAGCTTCTGTCTGCCCCACTCCCACCCCTAAAGAAGACAGTGTGATGCAAAACCTTTTCAATCTGAGCTTTAACAGCTTCTCTGATTGAATTAAATATGACTACAACATAAAGAAGTTTCTTCAGTTAAGGTGCAAATGCTTCCTTCCTTTCCTTTACTAACAGCCAGCCTCCTATTTACAATATGAAGACTTGATTACAGGCTACATAGCCAACCTCTTTGTCTGCTTGGCTTCCCGCCCCCTTTATGTCACTGATAAAGCTGGTTATAAGATGAAGAACAGGAACAGAAGCAAGTGATATCTTGGCACAACCCACAAGGAAAGGTAAAGGTTCTTGAGGGGTTGGATGGTCTCAGATGCTTTCCTTTCCTTCGCTTTCGCCCCACACCCCCAGTCCGCGATGGTAAAGAAACTCTTTCAAGCCAATTTCACCTATTAAAATCAAAGGAATTTGCTCCTGTATGTGCCATGCTTCAGAACAGCTGTCAGAATCCAGACTGGAAGGTACACGTACACAAAAATGTGTCTGTTGTGCTGTTCACGTATAAATAGGATGGAAATGGCTTATTAAGGGAGGGGCAGCTGCAGGCAAAGATTAAGGGTCTGCTTCTGCCTATCGCAAGGGAGCGTTCCTTCGTGGACGGACCTGTTCATGGTACAGGAAGAACTTGCGTCCCATCACCCCCCTACTTTTTTTGTGTTTTTTAAAGGTCCTTGGCTGGCATTGGCAAGAAAGTGCTGCAAGAATTACAGCTTGGCTTCCAGGCACAGGCTTGGCGATCGGTTCCTCTTTATGAGCCTTTATTGTTATTACCACCTCTTTCCTTTTATATTCCTGCCAAAATAGTCACATTAATCTCCCTCACTCCCTGAAGGCAAAACATGGGTAATTGGATTTATATGGGTTAGAAATTTGCTAGATTTAAGGGGGATGGGGAAAGAGAGTTAATATATACACAAATAAATAAATAAATCGGAAAGGAGGGAGAGCAGAGGAAACCTCGCTCTGACTTATCCGGGAGCTGGGAAAACAGCGCCAGCTGAGAACTCGTAAATCTCAGCTCTACCACGTTCCTCCTTCTGTTTTTTCCCCCCTGGGCATGTTGTGGTTGTTGATTACCTGCGCCTGATTTAAGAACTCTTCCTTCTGGGAAAGCTGAACTTTCACCAAGCGTCTCATTTTGGATTTTGGAACCCTTCCCATCCCGTCTCTCTTTCGTCCTCTGCCTTCCCGCTTCGGGAGAAACTTGGTGTCCCCGACTGCATCCAAACTTGATCTGAGAGGGAGGGAAGGTGGCAAAAGATCAGCTGGAACTCCGGGCTTTAGGGAGTAGGGCCATGAGCATGGCTTGGTGGTGGGACGCCAGTCTTCCAGACGCCAGTGCCTGGAGTTAAATTTAGTTGGATAACAAAACGATCTTGCCTCAGGCAGCTTGTTATTCCTCTCAGAAACAAAACTGGCCATCAAGGGCCTGGACAGGTTTTCCCCATCTCTCCATGTGGTAATCAATCATCACTTTTTCTTTGTCCCTCTGTGGATAAAAGGGCATGCTGTTCTTCCTTTCACCTATTCTTTCTCCATCCATTCCTTTATCAGTTTTGTTTTTTTGTTTTTCGTGCCTTCGAGTCAGTTTTTGACTCCTGGCAACTGCCTAGACAAGTCCCTGCCATTTTCCTGGCAAGGTCTTTCGGAAATGGTTTGCCCTTGCCTCCTCCTTCATAGGGAGAGGGACTGGCCCACAGTCACCCAGCTGGCCTTGGGTCCAAGGCATGACTAGAACTCACAGCCTCCTGGTTTCTACCCCAATGCTTTCACCACTACATCAAACAGGCTCTCATATCCATGTCCTTACATTCTTTATTATTGCTAAACCCCACGTCTAGGAATGTCCTCTGATGTACCAGACCATGTTTGGCACTCTACAATATTGCCCCTAGTCTGTCACATGCCTAAGACATGTTTGTTCAAACATTCAGGGAGGGAGGGAGGAAGGCAAGCAGCTAGAATATACCTATGTTGCAGAAGGATGTCTGAACAAGGAAAGCTTACTCTGAAATACCACTAAGCATGAGTAGAACAGTTCTAGCCTTGAGTGCCAACTCTATATATCCAATAATCTCTGACAAGCTATGAATACTCCATTTTGCAGGCCCCGTGCCTGCCTTTCCCCCTTCTCTCGATAATTCATCTTAGACCATGGTGAAGCAACAAGAAACATCACGTGATGATCTGGAACTGGCTTGACAAAGGGATCAGACCCACAACCTTGATCCCACTCTCAACCAATCAATATCTCTGCTTTTGCAGTAAAATTAGTGGGCACATAATTATAACTATCGGGAGCAGGCAAGACAAGTTAAATACCATCTCCCTTGGGGAAAAAATAAATTATTATGCCAGCCAAGATGATCCAAAATGCCACTACCCGCGGCTCTAATTTCACTGATTCTCCAGTTGCACCTCCAGCAGAGAGGGAAAGAGAGATGTACCTTCGGAACGGCAGGTATATACTTAGCTGCTTTGTGATTTTTTTGGGGGGGGGGGTCGGGGTAGGCTGAAGCATGATAGCAATGCTAAGAGCAGAGTTCTGCTAATGTGTCCTTTGCTAATCCCTGCACTTTTAGTGTTCATATACAATGGAAAGTTGCTCACCTCCCCCTTTTCCAGCAAAGATTTAATGGCAGGAAAAATTGCAGCAGTAATAACATGTTAGCTCTGTTCCGCACTTCACAATCAAAGAACTCAGTGGGCAGGAGGGTATTAGGATTGTCACTTTCCAGATTGGGAAACTGAGGCCCTGAAGGGAAGGCACTGATGTGACTTCAGGCATACATACTTGCACCGACATGCATGGACACACTTAAATGCACCCACAAATCCTCATATATATACAGCTCTCAAGGCTTAAAGACCCCAAGGTTGATGATGACGAGATCTGCTGTTGGTTTTCCATTCATTATACATTTCCACAGCATGAGGGTAGCCCCAGGGCTGGCAATGGCTTCCAACCTCCATTGTGGCAGTGCCAGAGCCCCATCTAATTAAAAAAAAAATTGCAGTGTGCTTCAGAAAAAGTAAAAAATGTGCAAAAACTGCAGTGTGAGTCATGCAACAAGATGTGCATTTTTTTTTAAATCCCCAAGCAAGAAAAACTCAAAACATATCAGTCTCATGCTAACATGTGATGCAACTTTACCTACTTTGCACCATCAACTCACCCATTGGGCTCTTACTTTTCTTCACCATGTCCAAGTATGGCACACCTACCACATTGTCCATTCATGCCTTAACATTATAATCCGTAATGAGGAGCCTCTGGGCAAATCTAGCTTTTTCATGGTCCTTCACCACCTCTCCCCAGTTGCTCATCCAGTTGTACTGGAAGCACATGGGAGATATAGCAGGGGTTGCAAAGTGTTAAGTTCTCATGAAACTTTAAATTTGTGTCACAGAGATCCTATAGCTATTTTCCATGCATGCACATGTACATAAATTTGGTGTCAGTTCACCTCAAGTTAAGCTTCAAGAGCATTTTTGTAGTAACAAAGAAGCTAAGGCTAATTTGAAACTTTCCTAAAGTCATAATGTGGATTGCTTGTTATAGCATAACATGGTAAGTAAATACACACATTATACCTTAAGGTTATGTGTCAGTCAGGACTATGGCTTACTGAACACAATGTGGTTAAAAATAGGAATAGTTTAGCATTATGCATAAACATAGCATAGTATAGTCCTGTAGTGACCCACTAACAGTGTAAACCATGGAAGGACTCTGATTAAAAAACCATCAGAATAGTCAGCTACCTCCCCAGTTCATACCTGGGAGCAATTTTGGACAATGGCTAAGTTTTCTGAGTCTTGCCAGAATGCACTGCTTTATAGCACTGGTGTGTGTGTGTGTGTGCTCTGTGTGTGTGTATGTGAGTGTGTGCATATAAGGAGGGGAGAAAAGTGTTTAAATGCACAGCTTCTATCACAAACAGCTGCCAAAATCAAAGGAGAACCAAGATTGGTATATAAAACTGGGAGGGAGGGAAAGAAGGATGGATGAGGGAAAGGGAACTGTTCACCATGTAGACCAGCTATTTATCAGCAAAGCATGATAAAGGCATATATAATGACAGCTGTTTGGATTGTCAACAATTTATGGCTTTATTTAAGAAATAAATAGATCATTTTGAAGGGTTCAGAAAAGTTTTTAGGAACAAACTTAAATACATGGGAATGCTTGAAGTCTTCTGCTGCCTGAATCCATGGAAGCCTGGCTCATTCTAGGTAAGTTGTTATTTTTGTACAGACTTCTCTGGAATTTGTAAACCAGAGTTCTCTGATTTATGTTTATGTGAATACATTGTCTACTGAAAATGTCTATCAGAAAACAACCCACGCTAACCAAGTGCTCCATTACCAAAGTAACAACTCAACCTTCCACAAGAGGAGCTGTGTAAGAACATTATTCAGATGAGCACAAACACACTGAAGAACACCAGAAAAAGGAAACAGACTATCTATACAACATCTTCCAATAAAATAGATATCCACACAACTTTCTCAAAAAACGCCTGACCACTCAACCAGCTACAGCACAACCAACACAAGCTATGAAAAAGATAACACTACCATATATCAAAAACATCTCAAAAACAGCCAACAGACGATTACAACCCCATGGCATCACTGTAGCACACAAACCTAAAGCCCTCCAAAACATCTTAAGCAAACCAAAAAAAAACCAGTAGTCCAAAAAGAAGAAAAGACAGGAGTCATCTACAACATACAGTGTAAGGACTGTAACAGCCACTGTGTAGGACAGGCAGAAGACTAGCAGAGCACATTCATGAACACCAGCAAGCAGTCAGAAGACACAGTGAAATCTCCTTAATCTCACAACACATGGACAGACTCGATCACAGTTTCAGCTGAGAAATTGTGAGCATCCTAGACCAAGCCAAATCTAAAAACACTAGAGAATTCCTGGAAGCTTGGCGTTCAGACAAAGCAGCCATCAATAGAGACATAGAAATAAATCACATTTACATACCATTCAAAAGAGACAATAAAAAAGCTAAGAAGGAAACAAAAAGACCAGAACACGTTCTCTCAAGCAACTGATACCCAGATAAGCAGGGATTAACACCAGACAAACAATCAAGTGGAAACAATACCCTAATCAAGGAACTACCAAGGAGAAAACCACACCCCCACTAACACTGGCAGGGCAAGCCACTGTATATAAACAGGGAGCAAACCCCACACTCACTAGCACTGATGATGTTATCTAGTTGGGTAATGAAATGTCTGCAAGCAAACAACCAAGCTCAGAGAGCACCAAGGACTCCATAGTGAATACATTTAATCAAGGACTTTACCAAAAAACAAAACAAAACAGCCTGAAATATCATTGCCTGACTTCTAATGATGCAGTCACTACTGTAATTCTAATTGCATACCACCACCATTTCATAGCAAAATTGGGATCTATCGGTAATTTGCGCATCTATTTTAGTAACTGTAAGGCGTTGGAGACTACCCATTATACCTAACTTAAGAATCTAATCTGTGTACCGTATTCTTGTATTGTACCTGGTCTTCATGGTTTTAAAGGATCAGGACGTCTTGCGCTTTCAAGAGAGAGAGCCAATACGGTAGTCTGTTACTTTGTTGATGCAATGCAAAATTAGTCTTAGCAGCATACAGAATAAAAATCTGAATGCTACATGGCTCCTAAAAAGTTCTTTCTCCTTGGAAACTGACTTTGCAGAAAACCTGGGGCAAAAGTCAAACACTGGAACAAGATCACTTTAATAAACTCCCGTTTAACAGTTTTAATAAGTCATCCACAAAAGGTAAAAATGGGAGCACTGATTTATCCAGGACATTTATCAGAAAATAGGATCTATCCCTGGTCAATTGAGATAGTTGCAGCTTGTATAATTATTAGGGATGAAGCCACCTCACCAAGGCATTTTGCAAGTCTTCCGGCATTTTTTCCCCTTCCGTAGAACTTTCCATCTGGGGAAGAATTCCAAAAAATATTTCAGGCAAATGTGCCATCAGGGCAGTATCTTGGGGTACAAATCCAGAGACCCATTCCTCACAATGAAGAAGCATGCTCCAAAATCGGTGAGGTTGTGCACCTTACCACTAGTGGGAAAGGGATGGACTTTATCTCCCAAGAATTCCCCAGCCAGATTGGCCACTGTTCAGAATTCTGGGAGATGAACTCCATCCAGCTGGATGACATCTAGGATGACAAAGGTGGAATTAAAGAGAGAGCTCCCGTAAGACCATTGCATTCAGACCAATCCCATAAGAACGTTGCATAAAGTTCTGTAACTACAAAACTGACTTTACAATTCATTTGGGATGGCAACCAGTCTACAAGACCCTGGTTCTGCAGCCCAACTTTTGTATACTTCAGTTCAGCAATATCTTGTATACAAACACCCCTTTTGTATCAGATTCAGGAATGCAAAAGACTTGACCCAGCACTAAAGGAGGCATAATGCCCAGCTAAGGAGCATCAGCTAACTGAGCTAGGCTGATCTTGAAAGCCTAAGGACATTTGGTCCTGCTTAGCACTTGGATAAGAGACTACAGCACCAGAAGATTCCAAGTCTCTAGGCTACACTACAGGTTGAACAAAACAAATAAATAAGCAGTGTCAAGATGCACCAGGATCTGACCTTGTTTAAAAAGGAACTTTCCCTTTTTACTTTACGTCTCAATAAATTTGACAGATTGGACCACAAAGTAGGGGTGTAGCATGCATTCTGAAACAAACAGTTCAAATGAGGAGCAGGCAATGTCGGCGATACACCAGTGCAAGTCTCACATAAGGAAAAGTTCAAGAGGGAAGGTGTTGATTGGAGAAGCGAGGCAGAACAAGATCTACAGAGGGTTTAAATATTCCATCTGGGCCAGGGGAAGGCTTGCACCTTTTTAATGAGGTGCAAATTTTCACACAATAAATGCTTACTGATTCCAGGAGATATAACATTGTTTTCCCTGGCTCGGGCAATTATTTCTGGATTATAGGTGGTGATATAGATTGATCTGGCAGTACCTCAAATATAATTATTGTTTTAATTTTCACTTCCATAGAGTTCTATTTTAAAAAGAGATAGGAAAAAACCTGTCCTGGTAAAAATCACGTTGACTTACTAAAGTATTTTACAGAAATTATTTAAAACATAAATGCGTGCATACACAGACATTATTAACATGTTAAAATTCAACAATTGCTGAATTTTGCCAATTAGTGAATATCTGAACAAATCCAGTTAGTGTGTGAGTGTGTATATACTGTACATGCACACACACACACACACATGCGCACAAACTTGGTCACTCTGTTATCTTCTCACATAACATTGAAAAGGAAAAAAAAATAACCCAAACCACTGAATGACATCCAGTATGCACAACACAATGACACATCTTCACACAACAGGAATACAGTTCCTTACGGGGGGGAATGGAGACATGCAAGTTCAGAAGGACAGATCTGAATGGTTGTTTTGTTTGTTTTTCCAACACATGATATGCCAGTTCATGCTTATTCATACACTTGGTCTAAAACATGATTGAGGAAACGTTCACTTCTCCAAGTCTACATTCCCTTCGGAGGGTATGTGTGTCCAGGCACGTTCTGTTAAGGTATGCATACTGATGGTGAGTGGGCCCAGAGCCCAAAGTAGGCCTACTTACATCTTCTCTTTCCTCCTGTCCCCATGGGGCAAGGAGGATCCAATTGCCAGAGGGTTGAACTGATCCTCCATACAATGACGCTGTGGACTACAGATTGTCCATTCGTGAAGCTGATCATCACAGAAGTGTGTCCATCTTTCCCCGGATTTCCCTACCAACTCATTCCAGTCCTAAAGCTTCGTTTGTGCCTCACCCGGATGCTTCAAATGTTGCTGAACGTGTTTCCTTATGAAAAATGAGTTTGTTACGGAATAATCCATAACATTTTTCCAGTTTGGCTAATCCACTGAGGAATGATTTGCAACAGCAGAGGATTTGAGTTCCAATCCACCTTGAGTCTTGGGGCCTCTTCTTTCCTCCCAAATTATTTAATGAAATCATACTGTTCTACACAAGATTCAGCTGTAAACTGTCTCCTACCATAGCTGCACAATCTGGAATTTGTTCTTGCACGCAGTGATGCTAATCCCTTTATAGCTTCTAGGCTCTTGAATTCTGCTGTAGTATCTACCTTAATTTGGATGTGTTGAATCCATGCAACCTGACATGCTGGTGTTTAGGCAAAAAACAAGAAGGAAAAGGAAAGAAAATGATGGTAGTCAAAATAATAACAGCATTTAAAGAAATTACAGGAAACAAAGCACAGACAGACAGACAATAAACTTATAAGCTACCTATAATTGGTTTCCATGATGAGTTACGGAGAAACTTTTGAATTATTTTCCTTTCAAATGTGCAAGACAGTTCAACTCCAAGGGAAAAGAGAAAGGATGTTGGTGCTAACTGTGATATTTAACATTCCCAGAGATAATTACAATTCCTGTGAATGTAGAAAATGCACATAGGCTGCTGGAAAGAAGGGAACCCACGTCTTGGAAGGCACACAGAAAATTGCAGAACCTTTTTTGGGCTTATATTTTCCCCAGAGGCGGGCAAGGTAGATCCAATTCATTAAGGAACTGAAAGCCCAAGTGGTTGAGTGAAATCTTTGCCAGGGGACAAGAATCAGTGAACCATATTTTTGCAGGGCATCTATCACACATTGAATCTCACTTTCTTCTCTTTCTCTGAGATTAGGTTGAGCGTATTTGGATAACATCTCCAGAGTTCTGAAACACAGATATGGTAACTTTATAGGAGGCAGTCTTGTTAAGGAGTAGCCCATATTAACTTGGCTGGCGAGTCAAACTGCATTTTTACTGGAGTAGTAAAAGGGACCACCCTGTACACATGTAAACTGCATTCACCACCTATGAGATGCCTCCCCAAACATACGAACTGCTTAAAATGCCCTTGTAAGAAAACAGTCACAGCAAGCTGAATTAACCCTGAGTGGCGACTGGAGCAAGAATCAGCCAGGAACCTGGGCCCAGTAAACCAAATTGTTTCTATTCACTGACCATATCTCAAAGATGGTATGGCTAGCATGCTGACCTAGTAGGAAGAGATAAATAATAATGTCACACAGATGGGTTTCTCTAAAACAGTGTTTCTCAACCATGGCAGCTTGAAGATGTGTGGACTTCCACTCCCAGCATTCCCCAGCCAGAATTCTGGGAGCAGAAGTCCACACATCTTCAGGCTGCCAAGGTTGAGAAACAGTGATCTAAAATATTCCGATATCATGCTGTAATTTCCACTGCGTCTGCCTTTTTCTCTGTCTTGCTTTTGTAAAGTAGTGGGCCGAAAGTATATATGCCCTGGTTCTGCTTTTGCTCACAGCCGCTCAGCAAAGTATCAAAGCTTTGCTGGGGCCCCCGTATATACTGTATGATTGCTTGTATGCATGCAAATAAAATTATGTTGTATCTTTAAGGTGATTTGGTTGCTTTAGATGAGCCAAGCTGGGGCCACAAGAGTTTGGTGCCAGGCCTCGGATTGGAAGGATAAGAGGGGAGGCGGTTGATCACTGGCATTACCCTCCTGCCACTTTGCAGGCTGGTGGATTCTGCCAACTCCCTTTTCCTCTCTGATTCTGAACCCATTTGAAGATACACTTGGGGGAATTTTAATTTGGCCAGGGAAGTTTTTATTTGGGGAGAACCCTGTGAGGTAAGGGTGAGGCATCATGCGAGGCTCTGTGGGTGCAAGCCCATTGAAGGTGCAGACAGATCCGGGACGATCTCTGAAGAGATCTTCTGAAGATTGAAAAAAGGAAAAAATGAGACATTGTCAGATTGTGTTCATAATGGATTTCTTTTTGACCAGGACTGAATGAGGAGGTTTTAAGGATCTGTCTATAAGTGGGGAGAGATTTCTTTTGCTTTACTTCTTAGAGAAAGGGATAAGTTGGATTACAAAATGGACTTTTTAAAATTAAGGTTAAAATACATATGTTATTTTTGGTAGCTGTTACTTTTGCTGATTAGGATTGAATGATGGGTTTTTATACTTTGAGTATTGATAAGGGATGAGACATGGGAAGAAGATATCTTTTTTTTTCTTTATTGAAATACTAGAGAAGGTGTTAAGTTACTGAAATTGTTTATACTTGTCCAGAGGGAGGGGAAGGGAATCATCCTTTATATATTCTCTTTTTTTCTTTTCTTTACTTCCATCTCTTTGCACTTTTTTCTTTTCTTTACTTTTTATATTTTCTTTAGTTTGTATTAGTCTTTTATCTTTGTATTTGTAAACTCTAATAAAATTATTATTTTTTAAAAAAAGACTGTGTTCCTAATGCATTGTTTAGGCTTATATTACACTGCATCTTATATTTTATTC
The DNA here is from genome assembly GCF_059951505.1 of Python bivittatus. NCBI lineage: Eukaryota > Metazoa > Chordata > Lepidosauria > Squamata > Pythonidae > Python > Python bivittatus. The sequence goes on along the minus strand of NW_028277052.1, from coordinate 6,489,141 downwards.
TTGGACTTTGAGGAAGCAGGATTGAAAGAGTATTGATGCTTTTGAGATTTGGTGTTGGAGAAGACTCCTGAGAATACCATGGACAGGCAAGAAAACAAACCAATGGATCATTGAACAAATCAATCCAGAGTTCTCAGCTCGAGGCAGAAATGACTGGGCTGAAATTATCCTAATTCAGACACATTATGTGAAGACCCAGCTCTCTGGAGAAGGCTCTGATGCTGGGAAAGGTGGAAAGAAAGAGAAGAGGATGACCAGCAGCAAGGTGGATAGACTCAGTTCAGCAGCGACGGGAGCACCACTGGAAGATCCGAAGGACCAGGTTAGGGACAGATTGTCCTGGGAAAAATCTATGTGGTCGCTAACAGCTGACACCAGCTTGATGGCATGCAATCAATATTTTATTTTAATGTATCTTGTAATACCTCTCATAAGTCACCGTATCTTATCTTCCTTGAGCTTCAAGCCACAGATACAATCCCTCCATTTAGCTTCTAGCATAGACTTCCGTTCAGTTCTGCTTTAACTTAGTCAACTATTTGGCTGTTCCCATCCAACTTTGTTGCCTGAACTCAAGAATCAGGGAGTAGATTTGGAAAGATCATTTGGCTAACAGATTTGGCAAGGAGAAGCCTTAGGATTTTGGCAACAAGTTATCAAGGAAAGGCAGTCAAAGAGCTGAGCCGAGATGTAATGGCTGAACGTACAGTGACAACAAAGGAGGGCAGGCAATGCAGAAGGTGGAGAATGGAATGTGAAGAGGAGACTAAAAATAAATTTTAAGGATAAAAGGCAGTGAATGCTTGCAAAGTATAGATAAGGCATCAGCGCAGGAGCATAATCAAGAAACCGAGAGAGATTTAGGAGAGAAGACATATGCACCTCTACTCTTGAACTGCCTAACAGAAAGTAGCAATGTTATACAGCAATTCTACTTGGGGAATAACAGCTTCCTACTGGAAAATCACAAGAAGAAAGCTAGTGAAGAAAGTAACTTTTTTTTATTCTTCCTTGCTTATGCCTATTTTTCAGATTTTGGTATTGCACATAACAGTTCAAAGAGACGGAAAAGGACATTCTGCAAATAAAAATAAAACATCAGAGTTGGCCATCTGCTGGCAAAAAAATGAGACTGCAGCCCTAAGAGCATCAAGGTGATGTGCCTTCAAAAGTCTGGAACTGCAAAAAAAAAAAAAAAAAGCTATTGGTACCAACAACCTTGTTTCTGAGATGGTGAAGAGAAAAATATGATTTGCTTGGCTCTGCACAAAGAAGGCATAATGTGTCTCTTGAGGCTATGTATCAGTTCTATGATAATATAATGTTTTCCTTTCATTCCAACAGCAGTAATTTGCTTGTAGAATTCCTGTTCTGTTTACCACAGCCATTACTTTAGTGAGAAGCGGCATGGAATACGGCCTGGTGCACTATAATACTGGGATTTTGTTAAAGATGCTTAAGCTTCATTTCAAGCTTAACTATATTAGAGGTTGAATGCGACTTCAGTGCTGCGCGGTGTTCTGAAAACGCCTTTTAAACACTGCCCCAGGTGCACCAGCATTTCATGAACCTTTTCTTTTTAATTTTTTTCCCCTCAAAAGATTGCTCAAAAGGCTACTAATGCAATGTGTTTGATGCTGGGTTTTGTTTGTTATTCCTAACTTACAGTAGGATTCCTCTCTTTCTACATGTGTGCAACACACGTATCCCCAGATGATGAGTTCTTAAGCATCAGGTAAGCCCAGGTGCCATTGCCTGGTTTTGTCTTAGCTATTTACTTTATAAGTCAGTTTATGGTTTAGTGAATAGAGTGAACCCTGCCAGTTGCAGTTTATTCAATAGCCATGCTTTGACATCTATTCAAACCCAGACACATTTGCAAAGCGCTGAGCTATTTTTCCAGTAATTCAGATAATAGTCATGTTTCTCAATGAAATGAAGTGGCTGCATGTTGCATACCGAAGGCAGAGACAGCTGAACGCCCCCCTTCCAGAGCAGCTACATGAACCTGAAAAAAGACACAAGGGCTTAAACTATTCAAAAAGAGATACTTTGTACATGGTGCTGCTATACATTTCAAAGCACCTCTTCTGAAGATTTCCACAGCCTTACTGAATAAAGCGGGCAGACAATTCTTCTTTAAAGAGGCTGAGGTTTTCCTTCCATGGCCACATGCAAGTATCTTTCCTTGTATCTTTCAACAGCCTCTGCAGGTTTTTGAGGCAAGAGTAAAATCTGTTTGGCAGAAATAATAGATAACATTTCTGTATAAGCTAGAAGTCACGGCTTCTCTACCAAACCACCTTTAGCCCTCACTTCTGTTCTCTCTCTCTCTCTCTCTCTCTCTCTCTCTCTCTCTCACACACACACACACACACACAGCAAACAATGACAGCCAAACCCATATCATCTGTCTCCAACTTAAATGGCCAGCTTGTTAATCGTTGCTTTCTACACAACTGAAAAAATCAATGAACAAAACAGTTATTTTAAAGAGAGAATGTATTGCAGTTCAGTTCTAAACTCCACACACATCCTCCATGTCTAGACTATGATCTCTCTCTTTCTCTCCATCTGCCCTGGATTCACAACTTAATCATCTTCCTCCTCATATGTAAGTAGGGAATAGTTAGTACCACACTTTTGGAAAAGGTCAAGGATAAGATGGCTCCTATATGAATAGTTGTGTGTGATTTGTCTGCCTGCCCCAATGGGTCTCTCTGTCCCAGAAAAATGGGGAGATAAATGATGAGCAAGCAGCTGGGAGGTCCAACAAATGGGCCATTGAGAGACTGAATGAGGCCTCCCACAGCACTCATTCCTCTCCAAGGCAGCGGCCTGCTCTCCTCTATGTTCCCAAATTTACATCCATTTGAGAACCTGCTATGGCCCTCTCCAAATTTTGTGTTCTCTTCAACAGCCAAGATCCATCAGATCTCACCTGCCGATTCGGAGGCTTCATTCATTCACCACGTTGAACCTGCTTCCAGAATTAATACATTCAACTGGAAACTAACAGATAAGCTAGATTTACACAATCAGAGGTAAAAAAGAGCAAACCAAGATTAAATCAGAGGTTCCTAAACGTTTTGCCATCATACCTCCCTTTAGTATAATCTTAATGTACACACCTCCCCAAAATATCCAAACACCAAAATGGAACTCAAGTGAACAATGAAAACAATACAATGAAACTTTGGGAAAGGTGGATTTATTCTAACAATGTAACTAAAAGGTTCTTCACACCTCCCTGGACTCTCTCTGTACCTCCCCAAGGGAGGTTCACCTCACAGATTGGGAAACCCTGATGCAAACAGAGATGCCAAAACTAACGAATCTGTTTAAGTGTGTCCTGCTAGCATAGTCATATTCAATTTTAGTGTTGCCAATGTTTCCTTTCCTAAGAATCTTGGAAACTGTGGTTTGATGTACACCAAGAAAATTAGTCCATATATACCATATTTTTCCGTCTATAAGACAATAATTTTTTCTAAAATCGTTACACTCAAAACTGAAGGGCATCTTATGCAAGGAAGTAAGCCGAGGAGAGAACCGCGTGGTTGCGAAACTGCCCATACTTTGTCTCTGCAAACAGGCTTCCTCCAATCACGAGCCTTATGTAACTGACGTCAGCTGATGCTGAACAAACCAATTGGAACACATCCCGTTGGAGGTGGAGAGCGTGTAGGCAGTGCGCAGATGCGACAGGGACCGGTAATGTCAGAGCATTCTGAGCCCATAAAGATGTCGGAAAATAAAAAGATAAATAAGCGAATGTCTTACTCTGCAAAATTCAAACTGAATGTAATCAGTTATGCAAAAGAGCATGGAAACAGAGCTGCAGAGAGACAGTTTGGACCTCCTCCCACTGAGCATATCATGTAAATTTACCTAATTACTAAATAAAAATGTGTTCTGCTTTATCTTTAAAATGTTGATTTCTTAATTTTGGGTTGGAAAAGTGGGGACCGTCTTATACATGGGGGTGTCTTATTGATGGAAAAATACAGTAAATATAACAAAGAACAAAGTCAATAGATGACAAGACTTGTTCTGGAACCTTAGGTCAGCACTGATGATGGAATAAGATCCTACAACAAAGATGAGAGCAATGCTGGCCTTGCTGCTACTGCTTGTGTGTCAAGGATCCAATGGCAAGGACCCTCCCTCATTCTACCTAATGGTAGAGCTGACCCTGGGTTTGCTGAGAATCCCATTGGTGATCCCCCACCTTATTCAGAAAATAGCTACAGTTCTTGGAGTTTCTTGAAAAGATGCAACAACTAGTGTTAAGCCCATTGAAGTCAGTCATGGAGATGCTCCTAAGCAAGGTCTATTCTATGCAGAAGTAAATCCCTCCATTGGATTCTGATTAAATGGGTATACACGTGCAACTTGAGTTTACTGCCTGCAACTGAGTGGTCTCCTCCTTGTGAAACACTGTTAGTAGAGTACAGAAAGCTACTTGTATTTGTCCTCACCCGTGAAAGCTTGTGCAGAGATTTGGGGTGCCACCTACTGCACAGGACTGTAATTGGGAGGGGGGGAAAGGAGGGGCTTGTCCAAAACGATCTTTCAGAAACCTTCTCTTTACAATCAAAAGAGCCCAGAACAGTCTGGTGAGATGGCTGATGGACATGTCAGGCTGGAACAGACAAAAAGACTGGATTTATTTCTGGAACTGATAAGAAAGACTGCTATGAAATATACACAGAGTATTGCAAAATCCTCACTGTAAATTTTTGAACAAAAGAAACCACCTATCCAGGCTTCAGGTCACATTATATAATGCAAAGCACTGTGCCTCCCATTGAGATACATTAATGAAGCAGTCATAGATCAGAGGCCTAGATTCCTACAAATACCCAACACTGAAGCACAATTCCATAACGACTATAGAAAATCCATCTTTTAAATACCTCTCTTCTCCATGATGGTATGAAGATGGAATTTAGGTGCACTTCAAGGAATAAATTATTAACACTAGAAACAAATACACATTACTGTTTTTATAGACTGAACCAAAGCCAACAATAAACCCTTCTGGTTGGTCCAGTTCTGTACTCCTGGCTGGAATTTCTGTTCATTAACCAACCCTGTTAGGCAGCTTTTAAAGACATACAGCTGAGTTGAGCACTTTGATCATTTCATTGATAGCCACACAATTTACTCAGCTAGCCACGTGGTCCCATTTCTGACCACCTACTCCTCAGCCATGTGTATACATGCAGTTCAGAATACTCTCTGTAACTGAGGAATTGGACCCCAATTCATTGAATTAATTCATCTTTAAGATGTCCCCCAACTAATGCTATTTTCACTCTGGTATAAGGGCTAGAGTATCCTTGTGATCCCTTTGATCATATGGGTGCTGAGTCAAGCAATTGCTCCATGCAAGCTTACTTCTCCTTTTGCTGATGTTCTGAAAGCAAGAATCTCCCTGTCTTTTGTCTTGCACAGGTCCCACTGTCTTAAATTCACTCGGGGAATACAAAGGGAAAGCTGGCTGCGATGTTTCTCCCCCCCCCCCAAAAAAAGTAACACATCCGTTTATGAGCCACTTTACATTTCTTTCTCAGCCAAACAGTGTAAAGTAAATCTGTGGGAGAGAGAGCAAGCCTATCAGAATTCATCGGAGGTGCCCCAGGAGTAAAAGACTGATTTGATATTAACAGATTGGTGCAGAAAATATAAAGCAATCAATGTAATCTTGGGAGAGACATCAAAGCCCCAGAAACCAGTTAGAACCAGAGGCAGGAAGTGGGAAGAGGAGAAGCATGTACAATGCAGATCTCCCTCCTATTTTCCCACCCATCTGTTCACAAATACTGTCGGTCCCCCGAAACATCATCCATGGTCACATTTGCACCCATCCCATCTCTAAAACTACTTTTAAAGGTGTCGATCCCGCTAGTTCACATCCTGGTAGTCGCATGGACTCAGCTGTCAAACTGCCTGACACCCCAGTCCTTTTAAAAAAAGGGAAAGAAAGGCCTCGCCCTTCTCTTCCCTCGCCCACCACTCTTGCCAAGAATTCCACCACCGCTACAATGATCATTTTCCTCTGCAAGTGCCAACAGCATCTTAAACACCACGCCAGCCTCGAAAAGTCTCTTCCATGCCCCCCTGCCCATCCCACCCCAGAAGCAGTCTCTCTGCATCTTCCCCAGCATTTCCCCCTTCAGCCTGGCAGGCAAGCAAATCTATGCTGGGGTACCACATCACAACTACCTTGGTGGCCATTGCCAACCACTAGCAGGAGCCTCTGCTCACTTGGGGCCCTGGCAGAGGTCCTTTTCCTACTGCCTCCCACCCACTGGTCACAGATTTGCCTCTGGATGGGCAAATGCCTCCCACCCGCCATAGCAAGACACCACTGGGGGTGGAAGCAACAGCAGCCCAAAGCCATCTGCTCCTACCTGAGGGTGGCGCTCTCTCCTTGCTTGACCGTCACGTTGTCCATGGCCTTGGGGAAGGTGGCATCTCCGCTGCGCACCGGCACTCCTGCGGGCACAAGGAAGAGCAGCCTGAGACACAGGACGACTAGGCACCGCCAGGGCGGAACTAAGCCCCCACCGACCCCCATCCTGGGATGCAGGGACGTTCCTCGAGGCTAAGATAGACTGCGCCGGTAGTGGTGGCGATGGTGACAGAGTGGCGGGCTGGGACTAAGAGAGGCCCGAGGCGCTTCTGCGGGGCGAAGGGCCGAGACTGGTCGACGGTTAGCCGGGCGCCCGGGGGAAATCCAGCTCTGGAGAAGCGGGCGCCCCAGCAGCAGGTAGAGGGGCTCCCGGTGAGGCTCGGTGCCAGGCGCAGGTGGTGAGGAGGCAGCAGACTGAAGAAGGCGGCCCCGGAAGCGGGGTCGGGCTGGCGGGCCGGCTGCCCTGCAGGACAGCGAGAAGTCCGAGCTCCTCGGTCCGGTTTCCGAGGCCGCTCTAAGGCGCCACCGGGCAGGCGCTGCGCGGCTCCGGACGCAAAAGTTTCTGAGGCAGGAGGACGCGCCACTCTCTCGGCAGCGGGCGGCGCGGGCGGAGGGAGGCGAGGCGAGGCGAGGCGCGGCGAGGCGAGGCGGAGAGCGCGCGCGGGAGTGGAGTCGCGGGGCGCTTCGGGAAGCCGCCGCCCGGCCCCGGACCGCAAGTCGGAGCCGAAGGAGAGAGGAGGCGCCTGGCTGTGGCTCTTCCAGCGCGCGCGCCCGCGCCCAAGCGCCGGAATGGCCCCCCAAAACCCAGCGCTGCCCTTCGCCTCTGCCCGCGAGGCCGGGGAGCAGCGCTTTGCCGTCCGGGCTTCCCGCTCCGCTCGGGCTGCTGCCGCCCGGCTGCTTAAGGCCGGCGGGCGAGCGGGAGAAGCGGGCGGGAGCCTGCCGCCGACGCCGACGCCGCTACTTCTGGCATCCCTGCGCCTCTTGCCCTCTGCGCCGGGCGCCTCTCCTCCGTAATCCCTCTCGCGCGCTCCCACCGACTTCCGAGGGTTGTCATGGCAGCGCCTCCATCACTGACCAGTACTTTGGCTCCCCGGCGCAGCCACAGCGACCAGGGGCAGACTTCGCACATTAATCTCCGCGGCGCGAAGGACCGCCGGAGCGGCGGCGGCGGCGACGGCGGCGGCGCGCGCTCCCTCCCGCGTTAACCCTCCCAGCGCCGCGCTTGGGGACGCAGCCGGGGCGAGGAGCCCCACGGAAGGCGGCGGCTGCTTCCTCCGGCGCGGGGGGCAGCAACCCGCCCGCCCCCTCCACTGCCAGCCCCGCGCGCCGCGCGGACAGGAGCAACGCCCGGCTGGGACCCGGAGCTGCCACGCTCGGGCCCGCTGCTCTTCCAAGAGTCAGCGTCTGGGAAGCAGGGCGGGAAAGGGAGAAACGAGGCCCGTGGGAATGGGCTTGCAGGGCTGGAGAGGTGGGAAGAGGAAGAGGAAGCGGTGCAGGCTTCTGAGTCACACGGAGCGCTTTGCAGCTCCGCTCAAAGGACTGGGAAGGTTGCTGAGACCTGTCCGTGTCACCTGGGGCTACTGTCCCCACCCGCCTCTCCGGCCTGCGGGAGAACTTTTGGTCACCAAGTTGGAAATTCCTTCTGCCTTTGGGGGTGGGGTGCTGGAGCTGAAGAATTGTCCAGTGCCAAACCATTGGGGTTAGTGAGGGCTGGAAGGGAGTTCAGATTTCAGGAAAAGAAAACCCAACATTGAAATCCTATTAGGGTCTGTTCTTTCTACCCATGGATGAACCCAATACAAGGTTTCTTATTTATCCACCTTTCTGGGAATTCTGGTCTGGATTGGAGACGGTCGTGGCAGATGAAAGGAAGGGGCCAGAGAAAGACAGAGGGCACCAGGTTGGGGAAGCCTACAGGATAGAATTGTAGAGTTAGGAAGGATAGAATTAGAAGGCATTTGGGAAGTTGAACCATCCATTCGTCTTCCAGGTCTAGGCCATGCTAGACTTTGCAATCCAAATACTTCTGAAGGATGCCACATGGGGGAAAACTGGCATTTCCTTTGCATGGAAATTTGTAATTAAGTCCACGGGTGCTAATTTACTGGGTGGGCGGGAGATGAGGGCAATTGCTTTAGGCCTGACCGGGGGTGGGGTCCACATTGGCAAACAACATGGTGACTTCTAAGATAAAGAATCTTCCATTTGAGCTTGACTTCTATTGATTACATAGAGACAAACATGCCGTTTTCTTGGCAAGACTACCAAACTGGTCAGTCGTTGCCTTCTTCCAGATGTTATTTCAACTTCCCTGTGTTATTTCAATTTCCTGTTGATTTTTCCATCCAAGTACTAACCAAGCCCAATCTTGCTTAGTTTCCAAGTCCAGAGATGGTCAGTCAGATGGTTCCACCTGCTGAGACACAGGAGGGATGTTAAATGAACACTACTCTGCCTGGCCTCTCAAGACCTTACAAATAATAAATGAAGCCCTGTATTCTACTGAGGAGAGAGATGCATGGACAACCTCAGCAAGATTTACAAGAGGCACATTACTGCATCATTCAAGATTAAGACGTGCAGTGGATTTTCGCAGCATATTATTGGAAACCCTTTTTTAAAAAATCAGTGATTCCCTGTGTTTATTAAATATATGCAAATGATTTGCAAAACCAGGGCTTCCCCTTCTTGAAGCTAAGGTAAGTTTCTTTGCTGAATATCAATTCTGTCCAGCAAAGCTTCAAATTACAGAGTTTGCCGAGACAGCACACTGTTGCAGTGTGAACAAATAAAACAAACACAGCTCCCACAACTTCCTGACACAGCTAGAGGCTTTAGAGCATTAAATATGGAAGGATCCTTAGAGACCCAATTTGTGGAAATGTGCAAAAGACAAAAGAGGAGAGGAAAAGTAAGAATGTTTCCTCGGTTTCCCTCTGCCTCTTGCAACCAAATCCGGAAGAAGCTTCCTTTTTCTGCCTTGAGAAATGGGGCCAGCTATAACCATGTCCACCATCATTCCATGACAGTACGTGTCTTGCATGTGGAAAGTTTCATCTCTGGCATTTGCAGGTAAGCCAAGAAGAGGAAACAAAACTGCCTTAAAGCATACTGGTGTAGACAATACTAAACTAGAAAAAATAATGGAGAGGTTTGGTATATGGCAGCTCCTAGGGGAATTTAAGCAGATACAACTTTCTCATTGCCTTCTTGACAAGCAGCAAATGTCAAAAAATCCCACTAGGGGATTTTTCGAGGAACCGCGTTCTCCTTTTCCTCTGCAGCTAGATTACCCTAGCAGTGAGCTAGCTTGGGTGTTAGCCTCAAGGGAATATGGGCACGTACAGTCCTGCCAGTAGTTTTGAACTTTCACATTTTATCCCTCCAACAACTCTCTCCTCTTGGTTAGGCTGGCTTCACAACTGATTGAGAATGAGATTCCACGTCCTATTCTTGAGCTAACGACGTCAACCCAGGGGCCTTGTTCACATATGCAAAGCCATGGTTTGTATAACTCCGGCTTATAGAATGAATTACAGTTGTCTGGCTTTACATAGCACGCTAAACCCTAAAAATTTACAAACCGTAGTGGCTGGCTTAATGTTTCGTACAAAGCTATTATATGATTTAGGCTTGGTTTAGTATGTTATGCAAAGCCAGCCATTGTCTCTCTGCCTTTACATTTGGGATGCAGGTCCCAGGAAACTAATCCAGGACAAATGTTTCCCTTTCAAATGCCTAAGGGATGGGGTGGCCCCAACTAAGGATATTCTTTGGCATAGACGTATAGAATCCCATGCACCTACACTAATCTCTTCATTTAAAACAGAATGCTGGGTCAATTAATCTAAACACTGCTCTCTATCAACAGCACAGATTAAAATCACAATTTGCATGTTTTCTGGGAAAAGTAAAGAGAAGAAAACTATCCATGCTTCTGCGTACACAAGGAGCTAAGGATTCCATAATAGGATAATTAATGTCCTGTTAATATCCTATCCTGCAACCTTCAAATATTCCTTGGTGGGAAAGGTAAATTTTCAAGTGGACTGTTTAATGAAAAGAAGGGGGAAATATCTGTCTCTCTGATTCATAAGACATGACGGTCATATTCAGTAGATGAGTTAGATTCCTGCCATAATCCTGCACCTGTACTTGAAAGTAAGTTTAACTGAATTCAGTGGCACTTCTTACTTAGATTTGCACTGTATAGTTTTTGGCTCATTCATCATGGAAACACCATGATGGTTCCTTTTAAATGAGCAGTCTTGAGTGAGCCTATCAGATCTTCGCCGCAGAAATCTGGATGACAATGCAGAGTTGGTTTCCTGTATTTTCTTTACCGTCTAGGGGCTGGCTGTGTTTTTGCAGCCCAGATCTGGCAGCCTAGATTTGGGAGAATATGGGACACGTTTTGGTGGTGTGCTGAGGGCTGCAGTCCAAAAATAGATATGGCCAGGATAAGAGAGGTGAAACCAGAAAGGGAAATGGGTGAGGCCACAGCAAGAAAGATAAGGAGATTTTCTCCTTAACATGTCTTCTTTTTTTTTTGCATTATACTTTCAAAACTGCATATAAAAATTGTAGACTGCATTATCATACCTAAGGAGTATGGATTTGGAGCCCATGCATGGTCCAGTTTTTCTAAAGGTTTGTAAACCAAGTAGCTTCGTGGGATGGGACATATTTCTTCTCCATCTTTAAATACAAATGCTTTAAAAAAATAATAACCAAACCTTCACCTTTCATTGACTAATTCAACAACAGTCAGCTGTGAAGTATGCAAACCAACATGCTAAGCCATCGACTATAGCTTGCAAGCCATAATGGCTTGGGTTCATATGACATACCAAACCAAAATTAAACTACACTCTTAGTCGCATGTATGAATCCCATCTCGGTCATGAACTGAGCACTTTGGTCCATATGGATGGCTTCACTACTAGCTTTTGTGCTATTTTTTTTTAAGAGGTTTAAAAAAAAAGCAGAGAAGGCTAAAAAGTAATCAACATTAAAATTACCTGGGATTGTTTTCCAAAGACCTAGATCCAACAAGAGGGGTGCAATTAGACCCCCCTTTTTCTCCCCCCCCCCATCACTTGCATGTAAAATGGGCAGCCTCTACAGGCGCCTCAGGAATGTTCTGGTCCGTTGGGTAAATCAGTGTTTACCCCTCTGGATAAAAAATTATTGACACTCACTGCCTGCTTCCGAAATACTGCTGGAAAACTCTGCGTGATGCAAAAGAGCATGATTTACAAACAAAAACCCCTTCCTGCCAAGGTGCATGTTTGGCTTGGTATGGAGATGAACCAGCCCCCTTGAGAAAAAAATAATGATATGCAAATGGATGTGCTCAATAGAGGAACTTGTACACACAGAGGAAAGGCAGACAAGTTGACAGGTGAAATGCAGAAACCTAAACAGCAATGGAAAGCTGTAGTCTGGCAGGACATGACCCGTGATTCACCAACTGTTCTCCCTGGGCTTCTATCAATTCTCCCTTCTCACCCCATTCCATGCATCATCCGCCCTAATCAGCCTCAGCTTCTTGATCATCCCGGCTTCCTTCTTTAACCTGCATTTCAGTGCTGACTCTCATTACTCCTGATTTGGTCAGCAGATGTCATATTAGCCAGGCATAATTTAGAGGCTGGTCGTGGGGTGCACATGCCCTAATGACACTCCTGCCTGGGATTCACTGCTAGTTGGTCTTCTGGGGAGGTGAAGACAGTCTACTTGTGCTGTGTCCCATTTCTCATTCAACTTGACCTAAGAGAGTCTGGCTTGAGAAATGTCTTGCAAGGGAGAAGAGCACTCTGATGAAATCCTCATGCATGGAGAGTCTTAGAAGATGGCAAAGGGGATGGGTGTTTATGTGCAGGTGTGACTATGCCTGTCTGCCATTATATAATATGCTCACCAGAAATTTCCAGCCTCCCTGGCTTGTCACACTTCAGTCCAAGCCCCGTGGAAGGCATCACGGGGGGGAAAAAATCAACATCTTCCCACTGGGCTTTTCAGAGCAGTCAAAGTGGGTAGCCAGGAAGGTTTCAGAGTGATTGAAAGATCAGGAGGTGTGCAAAGTTTCAAAGGAATTCTGGACTTGCGCAAAGCACTCCATTGAAACTGCTCACAGACCAATGCTTCACCCCCTCCATTTCAAAGAAGGAACTTCAACTGCTCTGTGGCTTCACTTCACATCATGCCAACAGTCTTGGACCTCTTGATAGGCAAGAGGAAAAGAATCAAAATATTCCAAAGTTGCTTAATGAGAAGAGAAGCCGAATTGTCTGTGTAGCACAAGATTCCTCCTTGATGTACATAAGGGGCACTTCAGCCAGGCCTAGAAAAGACACATTACAGAAAATGCTAGTAGTAGCACTGCTCCCCTCCCTTCCAACAGTAAATGTTGCTCAATAACACCAGCAAGAGAAATTTAAAAGGTATTATCAAATATTCTAAGAATAACGTAGAACAACAAAAGCCTCTTTTCCAAAAGAAAACTTGAAAAACGGTACACTTACTACTGAGGATGATATTGATGATGATTTGGTTGATTTAACAAAATCTTTTACTAATTAAATGCTTAACTATACTTTTAAAACTGGCAAGGCGCCGTTTAACATAATATTCATCCCAGCATATCTGTAGGGTTTCAGGCTGGGGAATGCAATTCTCTAGTGTCTAAAGCTTTCTAGGGTTCACAGGAACATTTGGTCCCAATTACAATGTATTAACAACCCAGTTGAGGGCTGCTTCCAAAATGCATGCACACAGGCTTACATGTACATACATGCATCGTAGTTTCATTTGCTACAATTACATTTGGTATACGCAGGCAGCAACACTATTAAAGGGAACTGGATTTAAAAGGCGGGGGGGGGGAACCAAGCTTGCTCCTAGTTTTCTCAAATCCTTCCATTTCCCCCACCCCTTTTTCTCTCCTTCCTCCATTCCATCTGGAATTTTCTCCCCCCCCCACACACACACACCTCATTTTCTCATCTTTCACATATTTCTGGCTGCTAATTGTGTTATGTTGTATATGCGTATGAGAGAGAATTAATTCTAACACTCCGTATCCATACTGTTTGCTTGAATTTGTTTCTCTCTACTTGCCAATAATTATTCTTGCTTTTCCAGCTTTCTTCCAATATGATGTGCCCCACTGCTATTAAAAAGGACTTCAGGAGAAATTGGACATTGGCAGCTGGAGACTCTGGTGACCAATTAATAGTGTGTCCCAAATGCCAGCCAGGACCGTAATTAGAGTAATAAATTCTACACTGCAGAGGAAAGATGTAGATCGCAAAGGGTCAAAACAGCATTCCATACTTTATTGGATTATAGTCAAGAATCATAGTCCCAAATCCAACCAAGGCTTAATTTGAGTCAAAGTTCAACTTCAGTATCTATTTTCAGATGAAAGTTGAGTCCTAGAATCTATGAAGAAAGGAAGCTATTTCTGAGCCTATTCAGGGTGTCATTCTCTCACAGAAAATCCATCTCCAGCAGGAACATCTGTAAAATTCTTATCTGAATTTCTCCCTCCTATTTGGATTTTTTTCTGGTTGCACGCAGAGTTTACCATGGTCTCAGTTTTTGCATGATTTTTCTCCTTCCATGGCAACAGTGCATGCTCTGATTAGAAAAAAAATCCTACAAGAGTGTCACGTTGTATGAAGATCTTTTGTGTAGTGTTTTACCAAACACTTACTTGGAAAGAGAGCTCCCCCCCACACACACACACACCATCCCTGGGATGACTGATGAACTAAAAACTTTGATGGTATAGCCATATAGTGATGCACTCTGGCTGATGTTTTTGCAATGCCAGGGAAGGTGAGGATTTAAATCTGTCTTATGGTTTAGTTCTGATTGTCAAATAGGTTGTCTAAACTACAATCACTATACAAAAAGGATATTAATGCAATTATACCTACAGGCAGAGAGGAAGGAAGCTGGAATAGATTGACACCACATAGTCACTAACTACCGAGATGAAGAAGAATGCCATATTTATCATTGCTGTTCAAGAATCAGCCATTTCTAGAGCTGTAGGCCCCCAACAACTGGAACCATCAGTGGTGGGAGAGCCATCTCAAGAATAAATGATAAAACTCATATGTTTGCATTACAAAAGTCAGAGTTATTTTATTATAAAGCATTAGTTGGTGTGGTGATCTGCCCATGTGTAGTGTTGCTTCCAAATGCCATTGGTCCCACAGAAAACTGACAGACATCTTCCACCTTTGTGACATTAAAGGACCTGGAGTTGCTATGGAGATGAGGAAGGGAAAACATTTCCTGACACCATCACCTTCTTCAACAGAGTGCTATTAGTTCACATGCTGGAAGAGGGAGAGTGGTGGGTCTGAGCTTTCCCCCCTAAATGCAGTCATAAGAACACAGCTACTAAGCTGGAATGTCATCTCCTGACACAATGACTCAGAAGAGTTGGATTGGGTTGGAGGGAGAAAGTGCTTTAGTTAAAACACAAAAATATATCTTTAAGAAGCTGGCAGGAACAGGGGATATTGCCAGCCAGGCACATTTTCTCCCTGTCTATATGTCCCTTCTAAGGAAAGCATCTTTCTAAAGCTACTTGCATTTAGTTGGATTTATTGCTGCCCACCATATTCCATGTTAACAGCTTACTCCATTTAGAAAGGGGGGGAAAAAATGCTCACCTCTACTTTTTTGTCAGCCGAATCTTTTGAAAACTAAAACTCTCATCTCTCTCAAAGGGAAGACTCTTTGCTATTCTTATATACATCTCACTCCTCTCTTTTTAATGATTGCACTAAATCAACTTTTCACTGAATCCAAGCCCTTTCTGGGGGAGCGGGGTAGTTCCTCTAGCCTGGCTTTTAATATATAATACTAACAGGTATGTGTGTTAAATACAATTGTGTTAATAATTTGGGGAAACTGGAAGAGCAAAAGTCTTGAGCAGCCAACACTATCCAGTTCTGCAGTTAATAGGGAAGAGGGACAGAGAGAGAAGCGGGAGAACATATTTATTGGTTAAAAGTTTTGTTTTTAATTAATACTGCACCTAGTGCAATATCGGTTGATCTTCATAAGTGGTTAATTAAAAACAAAAGCATCTGCCTTGCTGAATGTGAGCAAAAGCTCCAGTGTTTTGCCTGGCTGGCCAACCAGAGGAGATGCCTTTGTGTTGATTCCAGCTTGCTTGCCTTTACCATCTCATTATCAAATCTGTTCTGCCCTTGAACGTAGGTGCTCCATTGTTTCCCATTAAGGTTATTAATAGCACTCTCCTCAAGGCACCAATTCTTTTCCCACTTTTGGTGCAGCCTGGGGACTGCCAATAGATTCATTAACCTGGTTCATATGGTGTACAGATTTTGCAATCCGCACTCCAGCCAGGAGCTTCCTCTAAGAAGACCGGTCAAAAATCAATGCACTGGATTCCCTGACATGTTCAGATGAAAATTGTAGTGTAACACTTAAAATAGGCTTGAGATGACTTTTTTAATCCTAGGTAAAAAGACCAAGAAAATCTTGACTCTGCTCATTGGCCGAATACAGTTCCAGTCCACTTTGCATCATCATCATCATATTCATTCATTCATTCATTCATTCATTCATTCATTCATTCATTCATTCATTCAATTTATATAGCCACCCATCTCAGACCAGTGACTCTGGGTGGCTTGCTGACTGTGGCTTTTGTCTATGCAAAATACTAAGAGTTCTCCCTACCATCCAAAAGGTTGTCTCTCCTTGGTTTAGCCTGATATGTGAAACTTGGCAGTGTCTCCTTGGGGTATCAGATTTCTTCCCCCAGATTGCCTAAGTTTTCCAAGTTATTTAGATAAGCAGTTGAAAGCAAACGTATCTTCAATGTGTCATGGCAGCTAAAAGATTATTCCTCCTGCTTTTAAGCAATCCACTACATGAAGCTCCAAGTCCAATCTAACTCTGGAAAAAGGGTTCTTGAATTTTTCCCTACTAGCTTTATTCAAGTTAATAAAAGAAACATTTGATTCCAAAATTCCTTGCAGAGAAGCAAAGTTTAGTAAAATTGTCATGAATGCAGAGGGGTCTTCTGATACTCCTGTAATTATGAGTTGGCCAAGAGGTATATGTGGATGTCCTATTTCTCATTGTACAATCCCCTCTCCAGCATCTGCAGACTCCCCAGCTCCCCATACTTCCTTTAACTTCCAAAGGAAGACTTCAGTTGAGAATTCTTCCTGTTTACCCCTCCCTGAAATTGAACAAATGTCACTGCTAAAGAGAACTGTTGCTCTTGAGAACTGTTGGGGAATTTCTGCTTCCCTTGGAGACAATCAAAGCAATTTCTCTGCACACATATCGGTGGGCTGTCATCGAAGGACAAATCTTGAGAAGCTTTGGCTCCAAAAAACCTCACTCTTATTATCTCCCTCTGGACTTTCTGTCCAGATGCACATTACTTTGTTGTTTTTGAATTACATTTCTCCCTTTGGTTCCTAAGCAAGCGAGTCAATGCGCCAACTTTTCATCAGGGACGCTGTTTTTACAATCCCCAGATGATTCAAAGGACAGTTCAACCTGGCTTTGCTAAACTAGGAAAAGACATAGAATTCTGGCTCATCTGCGTATCTGGAGAAGAAGCTTCTTCCACAAACCCTTCAGATCATGCTGTACTAGGGGGAGAGACCTTTGTCTTTGAGATTCTTTCTGGCAAATGTTTAGGCTGGTAATTACAGATGGAAGCTAATTAAAAATAATAATGGAAAAGACTAGGGAGAAATGGCACTCTAGGGAGTCAGATCAGTTCTCTGTTGCTCTTTTGGGCAGATAATATTTACTGCAAAGTGGGCCTGGGTATAGTGAAATTGTGTGTAGGAGGCAGCAGAGGAGAAATGCCAGCGCGTGTGTTTGTGTATGTGGTAAAACTGAAAACATACCATGAAATAAGCCATGGAGATCTGAATGATAGAAACCAAAGGATACCAGAAGGGGTACGGAAAAAATTAAGAAAGAAGAAGGAGGAGGAGGAGGAGGAGGAGGAGGAGGGGCATATTTTAGCAGTGCTATTTTTTTCTTAAGCACAAGCACACTCAGACAAGGATGTATTTTATTTCCACACCAGCACATGGAGGAAGATAAATCGCAGCAGCAGCTTGTGCAACCTATGACTGAGTGTAGTTTCTGCCCCAGATTGCTCAGTTATACTAGGCAGAAGGTTTCAGAAGGCCATTAGCAGAGAAACTGTACAGAACATGTATTTTGCATCTTTTCTTATCATTCTCGTTCAAATTATTTGTGAGATTCATTAAAAAAGAAAGATACCTTCAGTGACATTTTGAGGTGTGTTCCCTTTAGTAATGAGGTAGCCAAGTGGTCTATGTAAATATCCTGTCTTTCCCTTCTCCAGGGCTTTCTGCATTTCCATTAAATCCCAAGGGAAGATATAACAAGGGGGATCCTCTTGTAGGATTTTGTTTTTTGTTTTTTTCAGGTGGGGAAGTGGGAGCAACCAGGGAACCTTCGGAGTGACGGAAGAGAGGAAGGGGAAGAAAGAATCTTTTGAGAAATTGGGAGATTTGGACATAATATTGTTAGAATGGTGTCCTCTTATCTGGTGTGCTGCCTTCCAGGAAAACAAGGATGGCAGATGGCAAAAAGTTCATCATCAGATGAAGATTGAGGCAGCTGTTCCTGCCCTCCTACAAATGCACCCAAGAGTGAAAATGGTATTATTTGCTGGAAAGTTCTAGAGCATGCCATTGACCTTAAATGACGTTTTTTCTCCTATTGCTATTTAGCACTACTTCCACACCATAAACTTATTCTGGGTTTACATCAGTGCGACTACCTGTGATGGAATGGAATTATGAAGGCCAGACTCAGGGAGAAAAACATTTTCTTTCATCTCCTGAGGCGAGAGGGAGAGATAAGAGGATGAGACTGGCACCTCCCTGAGGAATTCACAATGTTGTGGCTGGCATTACTTGGGAGCTGGGGTTTCAGTCTGGGAAGATTCTTGCTGGAGGTTGTAGCTAATAAACATTGCTGGACTGAATTTACATGGTCTCTTGGAGTTCCTTGGGCTAGGCCTGACACTACCTCAGATTCTTCCAAATAATCCTGGAGTGGCCATTTAATGGAATGTTGTGAATTATCCAAGGAAAACCGCTGGTCTCTCATAGGATCCTAGTGTCCCTGGGAGATGGAAGGACCAGGCTCACACAAGTTAGCTTCAGCTCTTACTCCATGAGCTTGGATGATGTCAGTGGTCAGGGCTTTGGGGAGAAGCCCCTCCCACTCCTCCTAAGTCCCTCTCCTAGCCAGAGGTATTGTCTCATAAGAGGCAACACCTGAAGGAAGAATGACTTCAGAAGGAAGCAGAGACTCCATTCTGGCTTGCACAGGCAAGGCATAGAGGCCTTAACATTCATATTTGCCCTATAACCCAGAATTTAGGGAATTGTTTAAAATTAGGGTAGTTCCTTTCTTTCTTTGTCATAGTTCCTAGCTACCTTTCAGCAGAAGAAATTTCTGTCCTTCTATACATGGGAAAAACCTGACCAATTGTCAGTTTTCTTCATTGCGCTCCTTTAAAAAAAAAAAAGGAAAAGAAATGGGGGGGGGGGAAAGGCCTACAATTATTCATCATGCACCACAAAGCAGAAAGAAATTTGAAGTTGTGCTTTGAATTCTTCTCTCTAGATAGCATGTTTAGTGGCAAGAAGGTCATGGGAGTCTTCCTATTAGAGGTAGTGTTTTGGGGGGGAAACCCCTCCAAGGTTATGGCACCATCAGGCTGATGAGGGGTTGTCAGATTCAGAAATCCTCTCTGCTTTGTGATTCCCGAGGGAGAAAAGTCATTTATAGACCTCACCCTCCTTCTATAAGGTGCTTTTACTACAATTTGGAAAGCAGCATTAACTCAGCTGAATGTACAGAGGGGCAAAAAACTCTGGTTATTGCTAAAAACATGAAAGATGACAGAAAACTTGAGAGGTCCAACTAACCTTTAGCAGTCCTGCTGAGAGGGGAAAATTCAGAATATCACAACAATGTTTCTTAAAGCCTTGGTTTCTTTGATCCTTTTCATGTTAGATGGAGAGCGTTACTAAGGATGTGGGAAGTAGAAGCAGCCCTGATTAATGTCTCAGATTTGTCCTGGGCTAATTGTGCTGAATTCACTTCTGAATTCATTTTAGGGCTGTAACTGCCACCAACTTGGATGGCTCTACAAGTCAGGTGGATAAAGTCATGGAGGACAGGTCTATCAAAGATTTAAAGATGCAACGTTACTTCCCAGCTGGTGGCAGCACGTCTCTGAATGCTGAGAAAGGGATATGTCTCTGCCTTCTGAGCATCCTGAGTCATCTATTTGCCCGTTGTGAGAAACAAATGTTGGACTAAGATGGGCCTTGGTCAGATCTAGAAGCGTTCTTGTTCTTAAATAACACATGCAAAATATGCACACACACACAAAAGCATGTTAGATATGGATAACTCAGTTGTTTATTTGCAGAAGAAAAGGGGGAAAAAAGATAGAATTTGCAAAATTTGGGGAGTACACTTTCAGGTTCCATGGGTCAATATTCTCGCCCATCATACATGCATCACATGCTGGAAAAACCTCTACTCCACCAAGACCAGAGAACGAACCTATCATATAATAAAGCAGAGCACTCATCTGCCCAGGTCAATATTCAGTACTCTAGCTTGCAATGACTCTACAATGGGACAAACCTTTTTCTCCACTGGAGATGTCACTGACTGGACCTGGGATCTTCAGTTAGTAGGATTCAATTTCATCCAACAGATCCCACCTCTTAGTATATATCTTTAGGGTTGCAGCCTAATGTTCCTTTGTTCAGATGGTGTTGGAGACAGAGGTTGGGTTCACACACTGGGCTAAGGCAAACTGTGATTTGTTTGATTTTAGCTTAGCATATTATGCAAACCCACTCCCTGCTCCCTGTAATGAGTGAACCCAGACAAGTGAGGTTTGTTCAATAAACTGTGGTTTAAAGAAACCACATCTGGGTGCCATAGGTTAATCCAGAAAGATTCAATGCCACTAACAGTCACCGTCTTCTGTGCATAATTATGAAGTTATGGACATTCATGCTGCTGTCTAAAATAGTGGGGTAGCCAGTGCTCTATGTTATGACCACAGTCATAATAAAACATTGGAATAAAATGGATTCCACTTGTTTTCAGAGTGTGTGCTCTGCTGTCAAGAACATTATGATAAAGATGGAGGAAAAATTTTGTTCCTTTGGATCTTTTTATATGCCTTTATGAGTTTTTACTTCCTGAACCTATAGACTAATTTTCCTTTATGGGGAGAAAGGGAACATGGGGAAAAGTTCCCATGTACAATATGACCCCTTTCATTCCCCTTTTTCAAAATTGTTTTATTTCCTCTGTCTTGAAGGACCTTATGCTATCTATTCTTTAAGTCATCCAAAGTATGAGTATCAGGAGAATAACTTCCTCATGTTCTGCTAGCTCTGGATATGAATCGTATCCCAATCTAATTCACATTAGAAGGAAAGATATAGATTCCAATAGAAGAGAATCTCTGTAGCTCAGGGTTGAACTGTGGAGTCCTTGGTGCTCTCTGAGCTTGGTCGTTTGCTTGCAGATGTTTCATTACCCAACTAGGTAACATCTAGACTAGATCCTAGCCAAAAGCCTAAACCATGTGCAGAAAGATTCCTATCAATGTCCTTTTTGAAGCATTGACATCCAACAGTGATTTATAAAATCACTTAACGTTTTGTTGAAAAATCCATTTTCCCTTATCTGCAGGCAAAGACAGGGAAGTTACAGGATTGTGCAAAACTGTGATGGGGATGTGGTGTTCAATGATGAGTCAATCAAACAGCCCTCCTGAAGCCAATCCACAAAGCAAAGTGTTGTGGGTCCTTTGCCTATCATATCAGAGCTGCCATATCACCTCAGTCTGGCTACGTTTGTGCCTGTTCCATGATATTTGGTGCATGTGCAGTGTCTTGAAACAGTGGTGAGTAAAGATAGATCAAACTCACCTCATTGTTTTACAAGTGGCACACATCTCCAATCTTGCCTCAAGAGCCAAAGCAGACTGCCTTCCTTCCA
The DNA here is from genome assembly GCF_059951505.1 of Python bivittatus. Lineage (NCBI taxonomy): Eukaryota > Metazoa > Chordata > Lepidosauria > Squamata > Pythonidae > Python > Python bivittatus. Next base: position 6,467,618 of record NW_028277052.1, on the reverse strand, counting down.
ACAATCAAACTGAAACGCTGAGATAGATAATACCTGCCCACTTTGCACAGGATTAGTAGATAGGAATGAAGAGATAAGCAAGAGAATAATGTGAAATAAAGTAATTATAAGGTGAGATATGCAGCACTATGGATATTCCACCATCAATCACACCTTTGATTCTCATAGCCAGGTTCACCCATCTGCCTCTAAAGCCACAACTTAATTTTTTGTTCCTTTAGAACTATCTATATCTTTTCAGATGTCAAGCGAAGAGACCACCTTTAGGGACAGCCCAGTATCTGGGCTTGACCAGGATACAAAGAGAGAAATTCTAAGACAATTGTAGCAACACAAGCATAAGTCACTTCAATCAGATTAATGAAATCCATTTAGCAAAATCACAGGCTTATTCTGGCGCTAATATGACTTAAGGCCTAGTGCAAAGGCTAAGTTAAAGCACGTTCTGTCATACAACCTGAAATGAGAAAATGGAATTCTCCGTCACTGATCAAACCTTAGGACCAAGTATGCCTACTGCCACCCTCTGGCTGAATAACCAAGAAGCAGGTGCTCTGCAGGATGGAGGTGCACAGAAGACAGTCAATACTTTGCAAGCTAGCTAATTGCACAATAATATACAAGAGCAGAGAATATCTTCTCAGCCCCTAAAGGCAACTACCTCGTGGCCTACAGTATAGCATTAGAATGGAAAATGTGTTACTCTGTGCTCAGATCTGTTAGCATTCACATTTCATTCTGTTTTAAAACCTGGCCTTGACTTAAGGGAGAATGGACCCTTCAACATGTCGTAGGGTCCAATCATACATGATTTCTGAAGCATAAGGTTCAGATTTGAGAAGTGCACCAGAACTTCAAGAAAAGAGAGACTCAAGGACATAAAGGTTTGTGGACTGCAAGATGTCATGATTAAATTTTCTTATCTGTTCTTTAGTTTGGAGCAGACGTTGGCTAGAATTAAATAGACCCTCAAGCTAAGATCAACACCTGGAGACTACATCCATGTAGTCCTCTTAGGAGCATTATGGAAGTAGTTTGCCATTGCGTCATCCTGGAAGATTTTTTCAATTTTCCACTCTGGCATACAGCTAAGGGATTTTCTAACATGTCTCATCCAAGTACTGACCAGACCCAACACTGCTCAGCTTCTAAGATCAGCCAGGTGCTGCCATAACCAAAGCCAGACCTAGAAAATGAGTCCTGAATCTTGTGGCACAGATGACTATAGATATAAAAGGCAGAGGCAGATGGCTATCCTTTGTTGATAAAAGCCAGAAGAACAACTTTCAATACTTATAAGAAAACTGTCTAATACAGACAGTTTTTAAGATCCATGTAGCCATTCATACATCTTATGTGAAACACAACTGTGGAGAGTGGGTACAGGTCAGCAAAAATGTTCAATCCTCAATTTTTTTATCCCCCAAATTCTTAACCTCATTGATCAAGAAGTCTGAAAAGAGATACTAATCATATTCACATGAACACAAGTAGAAGGCTCCATACAGACAGCAATCCCAATTAGGCAAGGTTTCTAATTGGACTGGGATTGGAAAGGTTTTTGTTGTTGTTGTTAGATTTATAGTCTGTCTTTCATCCAAGTGGCTTTCTTGGGGTCTCCCTTCATTTTATCCCCACAAGAGAAACCCTGTGAGATAGGTTAGGTGGGGAAAGAGAGCGACTGGTATAAAGTCACCATTGTATTTCCATGGCTGGGGGAAAACATGAACCTCGTTCTCCTCAGTCCTAGTTCAACCACTACACCATATGGGCTCCACATTTCCACTTCCATTCATGTTGTCCCAGCTCTGTTGGTGGCTGGAAGATTCCAGCCTAATCTGGTGGATTTATAAGAATGGGAGAGGAGAAATGCAGAAAGTATAAACAAGCATCCACCATCAGTGGATGCCCTGAGAGCTAGATGTAAGAGGAAATCCAAATTTCTTCTTCAAAGAGGGGAACGATACAAAAGAACGTGAAAGGTTTGGGATATGAGCTACCACTCCCACTTGCTCAGAGTCTGTCTGTTATGGCTAGAATTTCCTGGAATGTTTTTTCCCCCAGTTGGTTCACCCTTGTTTCTGTGGGAGCCTGTCACAAGTGAAATGAACTTATGCAGAATATTGTTTTGGACCTTTCCCATAATATGAGAAGATTGTGATGGAATGGACTTATGAAGGCCAGGCTTAGGGAGATAAATGTGTTCTTAGCCCCCAACAGGAGCGTGGGAAGTTCAAGAAGATGAGTCTGGCACCTCCCTAAGGAATTCACGGTGTTGTGGCTGGCTGGCTTGGGAATTTGGGTTCAGTCTGGTGAGATTCTGTCATGAGGTAGAAGCTAATAAATGCAACAGAACTGTATTTGCATTGTCTTGTGGAGTTCTTTGGGCTGAGCCTGACAATCAGGGACTGAATGCCTAGGGATGCCTTAAGACAAGGCTTACATCCTCTTCTCCCTTTTAGCTCTCCTGTGCAGTGAGTGCTTATACAGGGGTCCCTTTTTAATTCATCACAAGGGCTACTGTTGCACCCTTTCTCGTCCTTCTGTGCTTCAAGGGGCCTGAAAACACTGAGCAGGGTCTGACTGAGAATCAATCACCTGTACTCTATTTTTAAAATGAATTACAAGAAAACAATAATTTAGCTCTTAAAATGCCTTCGCCAAGAGGTTGCAGGTCTTTTTTTTTTTAATTGACCAGGTTTACCACGGCTCTTTAGATCCTCGGCCTGACTTCAGTTCTTAATTGGCTATCTCTGAAGGACAGAAGAACCTTGTTCACACAACAATCTTCCTAGAATATTTTGAAGTGTTTGTGGGAGACATGGGCGAATGCTTTCATGGAATCTGCAGCTATTCACTGCTTGGTGAATATGTCACAAAACATGTCAGATTGTAGAACTCTATTATTCTTTTTACAGGCTGGCTCCATCTTCTCACATGACATTTTATTAAAGCCACCATTTGCCATGTTAAGCAGCTTCAGCAACAAAAAGAAAACCACTGAAAAATCTGATTTTCCAAAATGGAGAGATTTGTCTGTCTGTGTGTGCATGTATCAGTGGGTACATGCGGACATGATTTTTATTTCTCTCTCTCCCATTTGAACTGATTTCCAAAGCTGGGCAAGATAATATAAGAATATTATATTATAAGGGGTTGGAAGGACCCACCAGTCAGCTCTGTAATAAGAGCATACAACTTTCATTTTTAAAAGCAAGGATCCTTAAATTATTCCTTGTGCTTTTCGCTGAGAGACAGATTGAAAATAAAATAAAAATGTACACATGTTAAGAGTTCAAAGGACTCGTGGCACAGACTGATGGCAACTCGGAGCTCATATTTGTCTATTGGGTCAATTCATTATATTTCAATAATTTTTAAGGCATGAGAATGAACTCCTATGACAGTCAACTTGGCATCTTCCAGATATGTTGACCATGTTGGCTGAGAATATTGGAAACCACAGTTCTGACACATCAAGGTGCCAGCTGGGAAAGGATCACCTATGAGCATATTTATCATTTGATGACTGCTGATATTACGTGGGAAAAACAAAGCAAAAGCTGAGGTAGGAACCAATTGCTGGACATTGCCTTAGCCCACATCAGACCATTCATGTCTCTGCTTCTGGATTATCTACAAATTTTGTTGGACTGAAAATGCCATCAGCCTCAGAACTCACTAACTTGTTAAGGTGGATAGAAATTAAAACTCAGTGATGTCTGGAGTGTCCACTCTCTGTCCCTACCTTGCACTGATTGAATGTATTTCTCCAGGATTTCAGACAGGATTTCCAGATAAGCATGGAAAAACCAAGGACTGAGCTACAGCTCTCCTCCATGGGGCAAGGCCAAATATACAGTAGAAACATCACAAAGGCAATCCTTTCTTCATGACCATTCAGACAGAGCCATTTTCACTGGAAGCTATTGATTGCTTCCGCTGTTTGGAGATGGGTACTTTCTAACAGTGATGTACCTGGGACAAAAGAGAGGCATCAGTTTGGTTGTTTTTAATAAGACTATACTGAGGGAGGTTCAACATAATCTGTAGTGTTAAAATGTTGGGATCTGGAAAGTCCACAGCAGATGGCAAACAGAGATCCCTAGCAACTGGGGCTACAGGGGATCTGACAGACACGTAGCCAAAATAAAATTAAGGATGGCAGGCAGTCAGGATAAAAGCTGACTGTTGTTCTAGTAACCCTCTAGTGTACCCTTTTCCAATGTGATATCCTTTAAATGTATTGGGACGCAACTCTCCATATCATCAACATTCATGCTGGCTAGAAAACTGTGCAAATGATAGAAATTCTGACACATTTGAAAGGTTCCAAGTTGGGGAAGATGGCCCAAATCTAACCTGTCATGAAAGTGAGACTAGTAGGCTGCAAATGGGGTCACAGAGCCAGAGGAACACTACAGCTCCAGAAGATATTTCTTCCATGATCTTATAAATAATGGTAACAGGATGCAGAGATAGCCTTTCACAGTTGTAGCATCCACAATACCTCCTAATATCTATGGAGGATTGTTAAGGCCATTTTCAGAAGGAATGGCTAAATTTAATATTTTGAATTTCTAATGAACTACGTAGACGCTATGGGATCTATGTTGCTGAGGAACCAACTCATGGTGCACATTGCTGATGGTATCTAACAAAAGGGATGTGTGGAGTAAGATGTCCTCAGTCTCTGCAAGTGATTGCCAGTCAAGTGGAGCAGGAGTAAGAAAGGCTGAATTCAATAAGTTCTATCTCAAATATTTTCCTGAAGAAATAAATTGTGGAGCCCATGAGTCCTCTACAGCTTCTAATTTAGTCCCAAATTAGTAGAAAAAGTACCGTCAATTAGAATCAAGGTATAATGTGACATAGCATGTCTATCCTTTACTTCTTTTGCAGTAATGACATCCATAGTTGATACTTCTCAGAATTAATTACAATCTTGATGCCACTAATATTTTTTTTCAAGTCACTGGGAGCCTGACAGCTCAATATTCATATCAGGACCAAAATTTGGGCTCTTGGATACAAAATAATTTTAGTACAGAAGCCTAGGAACACTGAACATAATTGTGCAAAGATAAGCTAAACAAGAATAAACCTTTCTATTTCCTGCAGGCATCCAGTCTATGGCCTGAAGCAAAGGTTATTTTAAGTTCTTGACTTGCGTTAACATGCACATTTCTTTTTCCTCTTTGTGGCTTCCACTGTTTAAATTGGTCCAAGTACATGCCCCACCAGTTGTGTGAACAGGCCTTGTGCTGTGCCAGTATTTGCTATCTTAGGCAGCCAATCATTATTTTATAAAGCCGCAGAGCTGTTTTATTAATATTAATATACCTGCAGCAACTCCTAATTTCCTCCATCATTTTACTAATTAGCTATATTGAATTGCAAAGATCATCTGCATGAATAATGATGCCTCCAGTCCTTGCTTCGCTATTTGGGCTCTTACTCTGGAAATATGTTAGAAAAGTACTAGAAACTATATAGGGCTTTCCACTGCTCCCACTCAGTAGACTGGAAAAAGAAGAAAAAATGTCAGGGAAGATGTTCTTTCCAGGATTATCTTTAGTGATTTGATATATTATGTAAAAAATACTTCCCATTAGTTTGTTGAGTAAGACTGAACAAAACCAGTACTGATTCTGGAATTTTAGCAATCTTTGCAGACAGCATCTTTAATGGGGAGCTCACAGAATTATTCATAGGCTGCACATGAATTTATTTGGGTGTTCTGTGCAATGGGGGAACTGTAGAGCTTGAAACAGCTGGTCTTTTGTTGGTAATGGGGCTCTGATAATTGCCCAGTCTTCCACTTCCTGGGATCACTTCCAGGTTCCTTCCTCTATACTAGCTGCTGAAGTTCCCAAGAACCAGAATACTACCTGGGAAAGGGTATGGCTTATTCCCACATGACTTTGGAATTCAGAACTTACTGAGACACTTGGAGAAAAGCAAGTTTGTTGCAACTTCCAAAGCACCTGACCTTGATTGCTAAGGTAAGGCAAACATGAAGACTACCTCAAGCTGAGCTTGATTCAACAGAAGTGGCTTGAACATTGCTCACTTCCCAATCTATTTTATAACCCTGGTATTCCCATCCAAGCACCAATCAGATTCAACCTTGCTCAGCTTCTGAGCCCAGACATGTCAGTCATGTGTTGTCATCTCTTTTTTCAAGTTGAGTCTGGAACTTAAAGGCTCCATAGAGATCTCATGCAGTTTTCTTGGCAGGATTAAGGGATTGGTTTCCTATTTCCCTCTTCTGTGATGTTATTTTCAACATCCCTGCTAGCCTACAGATCTGTGATTTCCCCATGGTTTCCCAACCATATATTATCAAAGTCTGGCCTTCCTTAGTTATTCTAGGATCAGCCAATTTTACTACTAAAGGGAGAAATGGGACATCATTGTCTCTCGTCCAGTCCTGGAATGACAAAGGAAATAATAGCAAAAGCAGCAATGATACATTTTTTTTAAAAAAGGAGAAAATATACTGGAGCAGAAGGGAGGGAAGGGAAACAGCTGAATTAAAAGAACAATTGGGTTTGAACCTAAAGTACATTTCTCTTCTCATCTCTTTATCATATACGTCAGGTTTCAGCCCCTATTGATTAACTTCCTTGAACCTGAAATATTTTTTATTATAAGATAGAGTTCTTGCATTCAGACCTGAGCTGCACATGTTAGTACAGTAGGAAATCCGTGTAAGGTCAAGAAACAGCAGAATTGGAACTAAACTTCAGCAAATTCTGAAGAATCCAGGTAAATGGAGCAGGGCATACAGATGCCCTTGCCATAGGGAGAAATTTACAAACACTCCTGCTGTTAGAGGAGGGACACCATCCTCTAGTCTCCTTTGCCTAATAGTTACATTCAGCATCTCCCTACAAACTTCAAGGTGGAGATTAAAGACTTTGGTGGTAATTGCTGTGGCCTCTGTCAGCTGGAAAGAATCATATGGATGTAAAAGATTTATAACAGTTTTGGAGCTAATCTGTCCCCTCTGCTACTACAACACTGAAGAGTAGGAATCTTGGCTCCTAAAATAAAGGCTGGAAGAGAGAATCTCCTAATCTGGAAGAGGAACATCTTGCTATGATCACAAGGGATTAGAAGCAGAGAGTGGTCAAGAAATCAGAAGCTAAATAATAATAACAATAATATATGTTTAACCAAGAAGAAGCTTTTATGGCAGAGACGGGCAATTTTTTTGGCGCTTGTGAGCATACTGAAAACTTTGAGAGCCTGGTGGGGGAGCCGTCACAAATCAGCTACCATAGGAGGTGTGGCTGGTAACAATATGCCCATTTACTAAAGGGCAAACAGATGAAAATGCTGTTAGCCATACTTTGTAGTTCCCAAAAGACTGTCAGGAATTCCAGTTACTTGCCTACATTTATTTCCTTTCCCCAGGCAGCTGGACACCCATCAAACAAAGTGGTAAGTTGTGTTTTTACTCTTCTAAGGGTGCCCGTGGGGCCAACATTGGACCCAGAGGCATTCTTGCAAATAAGGAAGATGCTGGTGGCTGGTGTTTTGCTTCACAAATGCTCACTTCGCTTTTAATCCTCTGTGCTTATTGGCCATTTTTAAAAAAAGAAATCACGTTAAATGGGACAGGGATAAGTATTTGAATCACGGTGGTGCCCACGAGCCCCGTATTGCTTATCCCTGCCCCATGCTTAGGATTGAGAATATGGAATGGAATAGTTCCTCCTGAACTATTGTATTGTATTGTATTTGCATGAGAATTGTCTTTTGATGAACCTTGCTTACTCTGCCTCTATGGATCTTCCAAATCAAGCATTTGGGGGCTTTCCAAGGACAATCACAGGATACATTCACTCCTGCTATCCACTGTTCATCAAAGGCAGTTTCACCAGGACCAGACTAGGATTCCATTCAACGAGCCACAGAGTTTCTGTCATTGAAAGAAACTGCAGTCTCCGGTGCTTAATTATGTACACTTGTAACCAAGTACGTCTTGTCATTGTGCCTTTCTGACTTGAGACTGTTAAGACACAGGTTGCACCGTGGGACCCACTAACACTGAATAAATGGGATCAACTGATTTATCTTGTCAGACTGGCCATGCGGTTTGGTGGAATTAATGATACACTTTTTTTCCTTCATCAGACATAAAAGTAGCATGGAAAGAAATGGAGAGTGAATAGATTGATCAGAAGCTCTCTTTTTATCCCTTTTCTCCCCCTTACTTAAATTCATATTTGTACTCCTCTTCCTGAACTTCATATAAAAGTCCTTCACAGACAAATTCTACTAATTAAATTCTGCTCAGTAAGGCATTTTCCCCCTTAGATTATCCATAAGTCCTTGCACATTTTTGCCAGTAAAGTGCTAATAACATCTTATTTATCTTTTAAAATGGAATTTATCATTAAGCAAATGGAAATGAATAAAAATGGTAAAGGTGGGCTACCTAATTCCAAGGAAATGGGACAAAAAGATTGGTTTTCTTTTCTGTCAGTGTTACAGAGAAGCTTTGAATTGATGGCTCAAGGGATGAGAATCTGTTAAGTATTCACTGAAGAGACAAAACTGGGACAGCTATTCTTCTCCTGCATTACTCATAATTTGGAGGGGAACATCATCTGAAGGGAGGTTAAAAAAAAAAATAGCCAGAAAATCTCCTTGTCTTTGGTCTCACTGTTGGAGGAACATGAACAAGAAAACACCCCAAATGGAAGTAAATCGAAACATTTCTGCTGAACAGCAGAATTGCCGTGGATCCAAGGACTCAAGGTATGGTGTAAGAAGGTCCATGCTCCAACATCTGGATCCTGGACAGGGTTCAGAATGGGTCTGATTAATGGGAAGGGGGGTTAAAGAGATGAAAGTGATGCTTTAAGCCTGTGCAAGTATTAATGCTATCATTTTGCTAATGTCCCCAATGCCTACATGGACACAATATGATATTACAGACATAAAACAGTCCAAATTGTTTGGTCCTGCCCATTCAAGGGTGGGGAAGCTCCAAGGTCACAAAAGAGATGCTGGGAGGCCAATGGTGGCCCAAGGATTGCCCTTTTCCACACCTGATATACTGGACACAACTGGCACTGCAGATTTGCAATTAGAGAGTAAACACTCTGTCCCAATGATCTGGACTGTGCAGGTCAAGCTCATCAGCTTGCTGCAGAAAGGCTAACTCCATTCTGCCATACCTTGGTTACAAAGGTTGTCAAAAGGCCGTTCCTCTTTCCTCAAAATAAGGAGCTGCATCAGATTTGTCATTCTTGGGCTTCACCAACTTGCCTTTGGTCCCTTCCATGTTTAGAAAACACAGGTACAGCCTGGGCCATCAAAGGGCATCTCAGATCTACTGCCTCAAACATGAAAGGACAGAGATTCTGCAGGTCTTTCTGCACCTGAACTAGATGAGGTGTGTGATTCCACTTCCCACTGCTTTCCACGAGCCAGCAGAAATTAATGGAACTTCCGCAGCAAATTATGGATCTATACATGTTCATTCCAAAGGGAAGGAACATTTCTCTCTCTCTCTCTTTCTATCCCTCTCTCTCTCTCTCTCTCTCTGTGTGTGTGTGTGTATCAACATTGACATCCAGTGGCCAAGTAGATTAATTGCAAGCATCCCTACTCCACCCAGAAAACACAGACACATACAGTACACACACACACAATGACCGGGGGGGGGGGGGGGCCGTGGTGCTGCAGCAGGATGTTTATGCAAGCCTTTATCCTTCCAGCTGAAAACAAGACTGAAATGGTGCTCTGAAAAGACAGTTGTGTAGGTAGTACCCAATTGGCACCATGCATGTTGCCTTTCTGGCCAGATGCACATAGTCTATAGGCCAGCCTGATTGCTTTCTTTAAGCAAAATGGATACTGGCAGCTGGATAGTTCCCTGCTCTGTGATAGGAAATCTCAGACCTAGAAACATTATTACCTAACTTTTGAACAGGGAAAATAAGTCTAAGGTTCAATGTCGATGATGAGGCTTCTCTTAATTCTTTATTTCCTTCTCCTTCTTGACTTGGCGCTGAATTCCAGTGACTCTGGGATAAGGGGTCTCTAGTCCATCATGGTTTCTCAACTGCTCCTAGATAATTCAACAGCAGTGCCTGATTATGACATTTACACTCAATTGCTTGTGTATAACATCTGGCAATCAGAGTTACACTTCTGTCAGAGAGGAAGAGTTTATTTAAATGTAATGGCTGATAGCTACCAAAATAGTATCCTTTGTGAGTGTGATCTAAGCTAGCACGGTATCACTTGTAGTTGCAGCTGGAAGGAAGCAAGGTTTGCTCATTGGCATATCCCCCCAACTCTGGGTCTACATTCTCTTCCGCCCAGCCCTCCCCCCTACCATCCCAATCTCAACTTCTTGTCAAACTTAAATACTTAAGTTTTTCTACGTAACTAGTAACCAGGTGCAAGCACAGTTCTAGCTGCACGTAGATTGTGCAAATCTAGAATTCTATCCACCGTGCCACTACACACCCAAAGCGGTGGGGAGAAACTGGCAGGTATGATCATTCATTCTCTCCATGTGTTTAGGCTTGTGAAGGCCGAATGTCCATGTGCAAACACCACAACTGATGGACTCAGCAGCACATGGTCATCTGTGGCTCATTTGTGGATGGGAAAGGTCACATTTTGGCTTTATTTATTTATTTATTTATTATTATTTATTATTTGGCTTTTCATTCATCAATTCATTCATTGTTTTTAGAAAAATGAAGAAAAGAACAGAATATTGATTTCCACCTATGCAGATCATATTATCTCCATTTCTCTAACTCTTTAACTCTAACCTTCCTGCCGAAATACATTTGGGTCAAAGGTACAGGCTAACTATATAAATGTAATAAATAGATATAAATTTAACAAACAAACAAACAAATAAATAACTAGCTTATGTCATTTGCAAATTCTATTTTGAATTTGAGGAGAAGCCTGAATTCCATGAATCAGAGCCTGGTGCAGAAAACATACCCTTAGATGTATAAGCTTATGGGAGCAGAAATCAGTTTTAAGTACCTTACAAAAGTCCACTTACGTTACACTGAGCTTCCTTCATTTCAGTAGCCTAATTTAGAGCAGAGGAAGAATTTTGCCACTGCTATAGTTAGGGACTGGAATTAATCCTTCACCTACTACAAATCTTCCCCAAATATACCAAATATAACATCTGCCCACCTCTGGACTATACACATGTATCATGTACCATCCTCCAATTTATGTCTCATTTTATCAAAGGGTTTTCAAACCCTTTGAAATTCAGGCTTTGACAAGCCTTTCATCCTACTTTCCCACCCCACCCTCCTCTCAAAGAATTGCCTTTCTGGCTATTAAAAGGACACTAATGACTTTAATATGCCACACAATTAAATATTGATTGGAAATGCTCCCCAAGTAGATGTTCCCCTCCATCTCTCTGCTTCCCAGGGAGAACTTTGCATCCCATTTCCTAAGCTGTCCCCATCCAGTGATTACCTTCATTAGGACCCGAGACTTGCTTAAAGTACTTTCCTTGCTGCCACAAGTTTAATTAGACAACTCTTCCCAAGAAATTATTTATAGCTGAGCTTGGAAACTATTGTTAACTGAAATGTAAATAAGAGTCAGGGAAGGAATTCCCTGGATGCCTCTTTGACTGGTGATCAGATGCTTGGATTTTATTAGTGTTAATCCCAAGACTTCCCTATTACAGGCAATGCTTTTGTAAGAAAGGTTTTGGGAGAGGGTTGGAATCAGAGAACAGGGGAGATTTTCTGAATGTTCACCAAAAATGTTCCAGAAAAATGGCTGCACAAGGAAACTTAACAGCCAGCTAGCTTTAGTATAACCAGAAATATTTTCAAACTTTTCTTCCAAATAGGAAAGACGTAAAAGAAAGTGAAATTCTATCAGAAATGAATAGCTGTCTAACACTGTATTAGAAGAAAAGTATACTGTAATTCACCTTGTATGAATGGTGGTGGTGATGGTGGGAAGAACTTAAGGCCCAATGCCATGAGTTCCACAATTTGAAGGGACTGAAGTCCAGCTGCTGCACTGAGAAGGTTGAGTCCTGCAATGATGGATGATGGAAATTCAAGAAAAACTCTAGATCAAACAGGTATATCTGTTTCTTTAAAAGAAGAAAAAGAAACAGGATTATCACTCTCTTTCCTGTGCATGCCCTTACATCTTAGCGAAGAGGAGAAAATGACCAGAAAAAGCGAGAAGAGATGTTGGGCTTAGGTTGGGGTATGAGAGGCCTATTCCCAGCCACCCTTGATCCCTTTCAATCTAATACACTGTTTCTCAACCTCAGCAACGTTAAGATGTGTGGACTTCAACTCCCAGAATTCCCCAGCCAACAGTTCTTCCATTCCCCAAATTACAATCCATCAGCGAAATCCTTAGCTTTCCAACCATCTTGTCTCCAGAAGGGAAAGGAGGAACCAATATACTTCTAAATGCGGAGGAAGAATATACATACTCACAAAATCCTCTTGTGATTTGTCAACATTTTCAACTTTTTCAATCTTGTCTCCCACCCCCAGCTTATTAAGCTAAGAAACCAGGATGGAGATCCAGGACAGTCCATATAAGTCAAGCAGCCACCTTTTCCAAACAGAAAATAAATCACGTTCCTTTGGGGGGGAAAAATATGCATATGTTCAGAGACACTCATGTCTCACCACCAGGGCTGAGACTAATCTCTATGACAAATTCAATCCTGATGTGACTATAGTGAATGTATTCATCTGAGTTAAGAGATCTTGCAATAATATGATCAGGATACGATCTTTTATAGTAATATGATCTTTTAAAACTGCAGGAAGGGAAACACTAGGAAAACTGTACCCTCCTCTCTTGTGTGTGGATACAGGAATAAGTTTCCTCCTTCCATTCTCCCACCTATCAGTTCTACACATATTATCCTACTGGACTTTTTGGAAAAATTATAATAGAGCGCCCTCTTTAGTGAGAATCTTTATTATCTGCCACAAACATCTGTGCTAAGGTCTGTGTTTATTCTCCTCGCTCTGTTACCATAGAATCCAAGGATTTTTCCCTAAGTATTTACAGCTTTAAGACAGCGAAGGGGGGGAAAGACCCTCCAACAAGTTAGATGGTGGGCTATTTTTAGTCATGTTTCCAGCCATGAAGGAATGCAAAGGATGGCTGATGAGGAGGCTTTAGAAAACGTTCACCTTCCTATTGATTTTATCACTAGCACCTAGTGGGTGCTATCTCGTTTAGGAGATGCAGCTTTTCAGAACAAGGCAGGCGGGGTAATTTCTTCATGAAGCGATCTCAAGCGTCGACATCTAATTTTCAAAAGTCATCCAGGCCTGACTTTAAAAAAAAAAAAAAAAAGTTTGGTACCGTGCAATCTTTTGACCCACTTAATTCATTCAATTTCAGCCGAGCTTCTTGAGGTCCAATATTTGCAATTTAAAGGCATGAAGCCTGTATCGCTTAACACCGGGGAACTAGGCATGGAAAAATTATACTCAGTGGATTTATCCTATAAGCAGATGGTAGCCACCAGTTTTACCCTTTAAGAGTGTTATGGAGTTCACATATTTCCGTAAACCATGGTTTGCTTAACATAGTTTATCAAATGAGGCACAATTAGCTCAGTTTATGTATCATGCTAAGGCATAAATCTTGGCATTCAAACCACAGCTGGCTGAGTGCACCCAATACATTACGATAAAACCATCAAACCAGCCATTGATATCAACAATTGCAGCAGAGAAGAATTGCTACACAAACAGGTTGCCTGATGGGATCCAAAATACGACTTTCAGAGGTAGGATGGACAAAGCAGAAATAATAGCTAAAGTAAAAAATAAATCTTCTATTATTTGCTTTATCTTTAATTTGCCTTCAAAAGCACCCTTTACCCCCTCTCCTAATGTTAGCCAGGCTATTTAAATTTGCTTCTTTAAATTTGCCCCTTTCCTTTTTGAAGCATTTTTTACCAAGTAGCTACCATATTCCGGTCTATTTTAATTCCAATATTGTTGTAATTATTATTATTATTTATTTATTTATTAAATTTATCCCCGCCCACCTCCCCCTAATGGGGGACTCTGGGCAGCTCACAACTCATTAAAACAATAAATAAATATACAATTACATAAAACCTAAAACATGAACAAAACAATTACTAAAAAAGAAAAAGTCCAGGAGGCTGATGGTTTCCAGAGCCGCAGACGAAAGGCTTCTAAGGGACTAGCCATCCCCACGCTTGATGTCTTCCCTCCCGACCCCAGGCCAGATGGCAGAGCCAGGTCTTCAAATCCCTCCAAAAGGCCTGGAGTGAGGGGGCCAATCTCACCCCCAGGGGCAAGATATTCCAAAAGGCGGGGGCTACAGCAGAGAAGGCCCATCTTCTGGACCCCTCTAATCAAGTTCTTTTGTTGAAGGGGTCCAGAGCAGGCCCTCTCTGTGTGATCAGGTGGGACGGGATGAAGTCATGGGGGAGAGGTGGTCCCTCAGGTAACCTGGTCCCATGCCATGTAGGGCTTTAAAGGTGATAACCAACACCTTGAATCGGACCCGGAAGCAAACCGGTACCCAGTGCAGCTCACGGAGCAACGGTGTTATATGGGTCCTTCTTGGGGCTCCAAAAATAGCCCACGTAGCTGCATTCTGGACCAGCTGTAGCTTCCGGATACTCTTCAAGGGTAGCCCCATGTAGAGCGCTTATTATATTATTAAATGACACATTATTACCCGGTTTCATGCTGTGTATTTAGCCAAAGAGATAAATGGACATGTATGAAAGATGGAGTCCATGAGACCCACTCAGGGCCAGTCACAGGTGCAAAACGTTTGGAAGATTTCAGTTTATGCAACATGTAGGTAAAGACCAGAATAAGGGCCTTAAAGGAAGGACAACAGGAGATGCTTCGCAACATTCGGTTTGATTCTCAAAACTAGAGATATTTCCCGTGTGACTAGCACTCAAGTGCAAAAGTACCAAGAAAAGTGAAAGCTTGTTTAGCAACCACAATAGGAACCAGCAACTCAGTTGTTAAGTGAAATGGTAGCTAAGTGAAGCCACAACTGTGCTTATGATCTTACTTCAGCTTTCCTTTGCTTGACAGACCTGCGAAGGTTGTAAATGTGAGGACTGGTTGCAAAGTTACTTTTTCATCACTGTCATAACTGTGAATGGTTGCTAAATGAGTCAGTCACTAAATGCGGACTATCTATATTGGAACTGGCAAACCTTGCAAGTTATAAAAGTGGATGGGTACTATAGTACTATGGAGCCATCACATAGAATGAGTATAGTACATAGTGAGCTTCCAGCCTTGAATCTTGGCCCAGTTAGACTTTGATTTGGACAAGTGTGTACACGTGAGAAAGTGGGTGAAGCTTTTAGTTCAGAAAATAAACAGTAAAATTCTAAGTGTCTTAAATGTCTGGTTAAATAAGGATGAGTGGCACTGGAGGTGTTACAGAGACTCTCCTTATGACCCTTTGCCTGACACATTTGTCAATCTTATCACCAGCACCACTAGCTGATGGAGCATGATTAAAAAGCCATCCCACAGAGCTGCTGGAGAATCATCTCTATGACACTTTCTGCACTCAAAAGGCACTAATGCAGAGCCTTCTGTGGACACCTGCCAGAACACTCAGTGCTAAATTGGTGCTCTTTGTGGTGGCAGAGAAAAATCTGAGGATGGAAATAGAGCAAACCCATCAGCACAAATATGGCGGTGTGGCAGTCATATCCATTTCTATGTCTGTAGTGGCAAAAGCGATCATACTTCCCATGGTAAGAAGCCTGGGGATATGAAGCATCACAAGAACAGGTCTCTGAGGGCCACATGTAGTCAGCTAGTTGTGACTTCTGCACTAATGCCAGCTAAGACCTTCCTGTCACAATCCTAACGTGCATATGGCTGGAAGGACCAGATCCAGGCTGGGGTTACATTACTCTGTTCAGATGATGAACATCAACCAACCAACCAGCATTTTTGTTGAAGATGCAGAGATCAAGCTCTAACTTTTTTTTGAAGCGAGTTAAGAAAGTCGCTTTCAAAAATATAGTTTAGCATTTTCAGTTCAAATGTTATGTGATTTAAATTTCATTTTTTTTAAAAATGTTATCCTAACTAGCTATGAACAATTCCCCCAGTAGTTTAAGAGGAATTCTTTTTCATCTTGGTCTCCAACTGGGAGGTAATGCTCAAGCAGTCTACTGGGAAGGGTTTAGAAAATGCTCAGATGAACTCACTGCAGGTTTGAGCATCTGTGGCTAGCGGGAGCAATTGCAGTGTGTCTGTGTGTTGGATTTCCAATATAATGCTATGCTAGAAGTATAATTTTCCCCTTAAATTGACTCAAGAAATCCAATATTTATAGGTATGATTTTTCAGTGACTTTTGTTTGCTACCCTACAGTGTTTATATATCTAAAAACAATAACCTAGTAGTGAATAGAGCTTTAGGGAACTGAAACAAAATGAGATAGGAATGATATCTATGTCTGGTTTCCATTTGGTGTTCCTCATCTCCAGAAAGCACTGTGATCCTGTGCTCTGGATTAACCTGGCTGTGGAAATCAGTCTTGATCCAAGCCCCATTTAGATGCAAGACACTCCCTTCTGCATCCCAGCCAGGACTGATCAGACCCGATTGTGCCTCTGGACAGGCACCACCAGGGAATATCTATTATTTTAAAGGTATAATTGAGCCTAATTCATCACTTATCACACTGTGACATATTTTTATATAGTTTATTATCTCCATCACAGCACCAGGACCCACTGGGTTCATTTCTATTGTTCAATATTTCCTGCAACTACCTCAGCTATAGTATTTCTTGTTATCTCTTTGATTAAGTTAGGGATTCTGGTCTCTCCAAGTCCCCCAGATAAGTGTCAGTATTCATAGCTTCCTACTGCAAGAAGGAAACAGCCTTTTTTACACCTCCCCCTTTTGACCTATCTGTCACACTTAGTCTCCTTGCTTGGCTGATTAATTGGAGACTTTGACTCCCTCAGGTTCTGTTGAGATAGTTATCTTCTTCTTCTTTCTTCAGACACAAAGGAGACAAATTTCTACACCAGAAAGGGGGATTGGCAAGATTCATAAAAAGTATACCTTGGACTCTAGGAGATGTGGTCAGAGAAGAGCATAACTTTAGGAAGCTAATGAAACCAACTCCTTTCTTTGGCAATGCAGACCTGGAAGAATCACTGCAGGTAGGATCTGCCTCACTTACGTATCCAGACCTCATGCAGCAACTTTGACACAGCATATTAAGTCATAATGTCATTGGTTAATGTCATTGGTTTGGTTTTGACTTAATATACTGTGCAAATTCAGGCACTTGAAGCTGTGGTTGAACAAATTATGGTTTAATGCAATCTGTGAGCCAACCATGATAGTAAGAGTGTTCTCCCCGTTTTTCCTGACCTAGCTTTGCAACAGCTAGCCAGGTCTTTCATACATATCAAAGCATACCTCCTACAGGTCTGAATGTGGCTGAGAGAACCAGGGTGGTATAGTGGTTAGGGTATTGGAGTAGGAATGGAGAGACCCAGGTTCTAGTCCAGGAAGCCTACTGCATAACTTTGGGCCAGTCATTCTTTCTCAGTCCAAGAATAACAGAGCTGTTGTTGTGGGAACAAAATGGAGATTCCCATGTATGCACCTTTGAACACCTGAAAAAAAGGCAAAATATAACTCTAAATAACAACAATAATAGATCTGTATGATAGTTAAAGACACAGTGGCTGCATTCGTATCATTCTCCAAGCTTGGTTAGTGTCAATGCTGGTTTAGGGTCTTTTGGGGCAGGGGGGAGGGGAATGTGGTATGTTTCATGAGCCCTGCCTGTTTGGTTAGTTTGAGATTCCATGCCTTGTGTGACCCCATTAATTGATTTAATCTTGTTGAATTGAATTCAGTTTGCCCAACTAGTCCAAAGGTAGCTGACCTGACTGGCTGCCTAGGATCTTTCACACCATTCTGGAGATGCCATGGATTGTAAAATCATAGAGTTAGAAGGGAACACATAGTTCATTAGTCCAACCTCCCTGCTCAGGGTAGAAACTACTAGAGCATTTCTGATAGATGACCATCCAGCCTGTTTGAAGGTCTTCAAGTCAACAAGATATCACCACTGCGTGGGGCAGTCTGTTCTAGCCTAAACATATTTCTTTACAGATTTAAACCATCAGTTCTTGTTCTGTCCTCTGGGACAGAATACAGAATAAATTCATTCCTTCTCCTGCATGAAAGCTCTTCAGATAGTTATGGCAGGTAAGCTGCATTCATTGGCGTTTTCTGATGGGCCACATTTGTCTGTTAGAATTGTACCACTCCAGCTGCCGATGTAGCACTTCCCCACAACGATCCGGTGTGGTGGACAGCGATTGGCCTGAAATTACTCAGTAAGTTTCCATGGCTCCGGGAAGATTTGATCCTTAGTCTCTCTTGTCCTAAACCAAAGGCTTCTCCGCTATCCCACATACAGGCTTGAGAAAAGCAGACCACAGTACCACAGGCTGGCGACAGAAGAATGGATGAAGTCAGCCTTTGCCTGTTCTTACCTATCATGGGGGAAATAATATTTTTTTCTACAATTTATAATGACGCTTTAACAAAATTATATCAACTTAAAGCACACATGAAAATACAACAATCCTATAGTTCTCTTTCAGGAAAAATAGGTTTGTTTGGTCTACTGTAGAATAATAGAATCTGGAAAGACTGGCAGAGTTTCTCTTTGCCCTACCTTATACCAAACAAAATCAGGGTGGGTTTATTTTTAAGATTCTCGTGCTTCTCAGGACTGAGTCATCTTTTCTATTTAAAAAAAAAACCCTTCTCTTAATGGATTACTAATTCCTTCCCCATTCCCAAGACCAGATCTATGTTCCATCATAGCCACTGATCTTCCTCCGTTCACTTCCCTGATGCATTTGCTGAAAAGAAAATTGGGCAGTGCAAGGAAGTCTGGGACTTGACTCTGATTTGCTAATTCATTCACAAGTTACTCCCTTCGGTGACTGACATTTTTCTCCCTGCACCTTGCAGGCCAGCTTCCTCTCCCTGCCTCCCACCCTAGATGTTTTCCCCACGCTCCTCCCTTAGGAACAGGAGTGAAGTTATCTCAGCTGCATCTAAAGTGCATGTCGACTCAGTTTAGGGACAGTTAATTTCCAGTTCTTTCCAGATGGGTTGGAATAATATCCCCAGGTGGTAAATACATTATTAAGAAGGCAGTTTGGTGTGAAATTGGCTATTAAAATATAGATAAAGTTTAATATATTGAGCTCCTTGTCAGAAAAATCACTTTAGAGGGAGCTTATTATTTGTTTGATATTAAAAGAGTCACAGCTCTGCTCGGAGTGACAAATGGGAGGGGGATGGAATGCTACTGGTAATGAACAAAAGCCTTTTAACATTTAAATTTAGGCTTCTGCATGATACCCCTCGCTGATCTGAGCAGCTCCACAACGTGATTCCCTCTGCAACTGCAAGGAGGGGTGTGTGGCAATATCCAGTTGAGACTGAGGTTGCTGTCATGCAAATCCTCCAACTGAAATCTGGAGACTTAGAGTGAAAATGAGTCTGCCCTTTAAAAACAACTCTGCACCCTAGGAAGTCTCATTTTCTCTCTCCCTCAAGAAGATTGCAGAATCTTTATTTTAATGCCCCCAAGAATTGCATGTTGATGGAGATGGCCAGGCTGAGAAGACGTACAAATCCACAACCATTAACTCTTGTGGTTGGATAATGGGAAGGTTCACATATGAAGCTATACCATGGCTTATTTTTAAATCATGTGTGTGTAGGTTAATCCATAAATCAAAGTTTATATGCAACAATCACTGTTTTCACATAGCCTATTAATCCATAAACTATAGTTGATAAACCATAGCGGTTGGGTCATTGCCACACACTAAGCCACCATTCTTATGACTAAATGCAATAGGAAGCCACCATCTAAGAATAGCTAAAGGCCACATACCTTGACTTAAAGGCTCTAGCTGAGATACCCGATAAAGTATCTCATGAGCTTCATTCCATCTAACACAGTGTGATCTGCTCAGGGCTCTTGCCCATGGTTCAGTTAAAGAGCTATCCATGAGTTCTTTAACTAGCAGAAAACTAAACCAGCATAAAATGTGCTGTCCCCACTGCTAATCATTATGCTGTCACAGTGCCTATAAGAAATTTCCCACTTCTCTGCATAGTCCAGCAGCAGTTGTCAGCTGTTTTTCAAATTACATTGAAATACGTGTTTGGTGCTCTTTTAGAAGAGTGCTAAACTCATGCTTAAATGTAGCCAACTAACAGGTGATAATGGAGGTGCTTGCTTGATACACTGGGGCACCTCCCTCTCACTTCACTACACAGCCTTCCACATGCCTCACAAATGTTAAACTGGGTTCTTTTAAGCACATGTTTAGCCATTTTCTGAAACAGAGCTCAACCCAGGCTTAAAAGGAGCCCTGTTAACTAGTGGCAAGTGGAAAGAGAGTTGTGTGATACAGTGGGAGATCTCCATCTCACTTCACCATATAATTCCCTCCAAGTGCCTGTCAGTTATTAAGTCAGGCTTTTAAAAAATTAGGGGTTTAGCATTCTTCTGAAAGGGCATTAACCCATGTTCAAAGGAGAACAGCCGATAGCCACAATGTTATGGGGGGTGGGGGGAGAGAGTTGCTTCATCAAGCAGCAGAAAGAACCAGCCCAGTCTCCCACTTCATTACATAGCCTTGCCACTAATACCACTGATTAGCTGCAATGAGTCTTCTCTTGCTCAAGCCAGAATGGCTCTGGAGAAAGTGCCTAGGTGTGATAGAATGGTTTGGTGAAGGCCGCGCTCGGGGAGATAAGCATTTCCTTAGCCCCCAGCAGGAGCGTGGGAAGGTTAAGAGGATGAGACTGGCACCACCCTAAGGAATTCGTGGTGTTTGCTTGCTGGCTTGGGAAGTTTAGATTCAGTCTGGCAAGATTCTGTCTTGTGATTGAAAGCTAATAAAAGCTATTGAACTAGACCTGTACTGTCTCGTGGAGTTCTTTGGGCTGAATCTGACATCAGTCTTGCCAGACTGAATCTAAACTTCCCAAGCCAGCAAGCAAACACCGTGAATTCCTTAGGGTGGTGCCAGTCTCATCCTCTTAACCTTCCCACGCTCCTGCTGGGGGCTAAGGGAATGCTTATCTCCCCGAGCGCGGCCTTCACCAAACCATTCCATCACACTAGGGAGCCTACCCACACCAGCCTACAGTGGCTAATGAAAGCCAGGTTGAGTCCACCCCCAGGATCTCCTGAGTGCACTATTGATCGACTGTTCCGTAAAACACATCAGAGTGCACCCTAGCAAAACTGCCATGGCTTGTTGCCTGCATAAGGGGGAAAGGATGACTTAAGGATGGGGGATAAGATGAAGGCAAAGTCAGGAAGACACAGCAGAGATTTCCAGGGCATGCTTGTTCCGTAATGAGGTGCAAGTGGGAAGACAGCAAGAGAAGCAAGGGAGCTCTAGCAGAGAGTTTCCCATCACCTGCTACCCAACCCCTTTACCTGGAGGAATGAGAATTTCCCCTGAGACTTCTGCATATACAAATCATTTCATCTGCTGCTGGGCTACATACTTTTCCCTTCTCTGTCTGGATACCCGTATCCGTTATGCACCTCTCTATGCTAGAGAAATTGCTGAAAACCAAATGAAATGACCACATGTTTTTGTTTTTTTTTGGGTGGGGGGACAAGGAAAAGGGATCAAATCCATTATCCCAAGCGATACACAAAGAGATGTATCATCCTCCTATCACGTTAGGCATTTATATCACATTAAGAGTCATTAAAGCACTTCCAAAAATTTAGTGATCCTACACCCACCTCTTAAGAAAGGTCACAGATCACAATTCACATTTTTCACAACATCCCACTCTAAACTCAGGCCAAAAGCAGGGTTTTTTTTATCTGTGGGCTTCAGCCCAACGGAAGAGGAGATTCCCATTGCATGCCGTCAAAGAAGAAATAAATTCCAACTCTTCCTGCAGCTCAGCAGAGGTCTTTATTTAGGTCTCATATTACTAAGACTTCATTAGTTTTACAAAATATACTACAGCACATTTACTAGCGGGCTATGAAGTGGCATAAATAATTAAAACTAAATTATACTTGTCAGGGAAATGTACAAAGTGTATTCCCTGCCCAACAATACATTATCCTAGCTTTTGGGGAGTTTGTATTTTGTTTGATCGCTTGCAAAGTCACAAATGCTTTCCCCAATGATATAATACTTGCAGGGTGTTTTATATTAATTGAGTAATCTCTAGAGATCATTCTCCTCTCCTCTGACAGGTACATAACCAAATCACAAAGAGTATGAATTCAACGTTGATGTTAGCCACTGGCTTCATCCCGTAGCTTTTTATTTATGCTTGAAATAATTGTGTGTGTTTTTCAGAACTAAATAGTTCCCCTAAAGCAGTTATCTATTACACACTGAATAGTGTACTTTTGGGGAACATACCACAGTCTGTAATTTCTCAGAGCAGAAAAACCTTTCTTGGTTTGAGTATTTACAAACAGACAATAATAAGACCAGCAAATGTATTTCTACTTCACTTAGCATAACTGCTAATCCTGCCCCTGGCTTTGGAAACTGAACAGGGGTACGCTAGCCTTGCGAGGTAGTTCAGACAAGAAGTACAACCAGAAGTACTAGCTCTATCTTTATTGTAAGGTTACATTCACAGAATCGTGCAAATCTGAAGGTACCCTTCCCATCCCTCACTTTTTGTAATGGATGGCATGAGCGGGGAAGATTCTGGAATGGAGCTTCAAGGTTGTCAGGAGGGGGGAGAGACATTCCAGGGCCAGCACCTCCTCAGCCCACAGCAAGAGTGTGGGAAGACGAAGAGGATGAGGCTGGGCCTTCCTAGAGTCTCACGGGGTATCGCCACTCATTGCTTTAGCATAAGTTTAGTCTGGCAAGATTTTGCCTATTAGGTGTGAGATAATAAAGGAACTGAATTGTACTGGATTGCCTCATTGTTGTTCTTGGGCTGAACCTGACACTTTTACTCTCCTGAAAACTAGGGAGGGTCCTTCTGGGCCACTTTCACCACCTCTCCTCCTTCGGACTCAGATTTCATTTATCAGGCCATTGTCTGCGGCTCTTCCTCCTGTCTCCCAAGGTCATTCCCACATACCATTACAGGGTGCCCCCATCTGCTTTCTTTTCAGTCCCCTTACTCTTGTGTCTCCACACCAGTGAGCTTTCATGGCTGAGAGTGGACTTGAACCTCAGTTTCCCCAGTCCTAGTCCAACATCTTCCCCATCACACCTACCTTGGCCCTCTATTATGGATTTTCATATATACCTGGAGAAATTAAGTTGAAATGGTCCTCTGACTTTTGAGAGGTGAGCTCCATGGAGCTCCAATATGGTTCTAACACCTGATCTCTGTAGCTCCTTTTTTCTCCTCCTCCTGAACATGCTTGCAAATTGTTGTTGCTAGACCTTCATTTTCCGTTAATTCTCAATTTCCTTCCAGGACACAAATCTATATTTGAAAGAACTGAAGAGAGTTAGAATATCTAATCTCCTTTAATCTCCCATTTCTGTCTAACGGCTGTGATGTTTTATTAATAGTCCTGTTCTCTTTTCAAGGTAGTTCCTCTCCTGTCTGTTACTTGGAATTGACAGCATGGGACTAGGAAAACAAAATACCAAGGTTATTAATATGTTGGAGGGAGGGGGAAGAGACAGGCAAAGCTAACCCTCCCAACCCTTGCCTAGTTTTCAACTTCACTATTCACCTTAGGCAAATAGGAGGGCATCGCCCAGATTTCTTCCAGAATGAAGGTGTGTCTTCCCCCCAAAGCATCAGGTGAGCTGACATCTTGCACTTGCTACCTGCAAGTCACCAGATTCCATGCTGATCAGAAGGAACCCAGCAGAACCAGCACAGTGAAGGAAAGCAATCATGGGTGTGGTCAACAAAGTCAAGATGGCAGCTGCAACAGTGAGATTGAAGCTGTACCGATTGTTTATGTGCATTGCATAGACAACATACATAAAAACTGGCAGGTCTTCAATCACACTGTCATGGCCAACATCTTGACTTTTTTTCCTCCATTCCCTATGGACGGCCCTGAAAGCAAAAATAGCACCAACCCAGATGCTAGTTAGAACTTTCCTTTGCAGTTAGCTGTGTGCTATTTGAATGGAAAATTGAGGAGTATAAAATGAAGCATATTCTCTTGGGCTGGGGATGACTAGAGATAATTGCACCAGAATAACAAAATAAATGAATTTCAGAGTGAGATTCAAGGGAAAAATGCTTGCCCCTGACGTAGGCAATATGCTTCCTGGCCCCATTAAACAACCTCCTCAGCATTTGACCCATACCACCTCTGCAAAGCAAAGCAAAAAAAAAAAAAAAATGTCTCCCTGGTACCCTTTGAACAAAATTGGCACTGTCAATCTCCTATATGCTTGAGGCAAGATTTCCAGGAATATTTGATGATTGACCTGTCTTCTTCTCTTCACCCACCTCAATTAAATCATTCCACAGTTGAGGCAGTTTAACCATTGCCAATGATATGTGCTTTAGAAGAATGCAACTGTTTCCTAGAAAAGAACCCACAGGAGAGAAAGAACATGCAATGAGAAAGCTTCCAAATGATTGGAAAGCTACTAATTCCTACAGGTGCTCTTTTTGAGGAGCACTATTTCCTGTTTCCTCTCCATGCCACTTTAGCAACTCATGCTCTTCCTCTTTAAGCATGCCTGATTTCTGCATAGAGCAGCTGCCCATGATTTCCTTTGCTCCTTCAAATGAAAGAAAATTTCAGACCTCCCCAGAAGGAAAATGCACGTGAGGTTTCTTTAAGTATCTGACATGTTAGCTGCAACACTCGCTATGAAGCTTCACATCTCAAGGAACCTTTAGAAATACTTATCTGTCCATCCATGTCTTCTCACATATTGTAGCTGCCTGCTTTGCTCCAACACTTGGGGCTGAGATGCTGGGAAATGAAAAACATCCATTTGCCAATCCACACTGGAACAGGATGGTAGATTACCATCCATAACCTCGATTAAGAAGCCTTCATCCTGCAGTGGATTAATTTGGATGATGATGATGATCTGCAAGTGGAGGTGCTGGAAAAGCATGTTGATTGAGTCCTATGCAAACTTCAATCCACTGAGAAGGCAAGTCATCCCCAAAGCATATTGTCCCAGCTGCTGTTCATATGTGTGACACTTCTCTGTGGCAGGTCACAATCCATGGGTTGGAAGTATGCACTTCTTCCAAAGCAGAGCCATGGGGAGGTGGGAAGACTCCTTTTCCAGAGATTTCTGAACCATCAGATTATTTATGTGGACTGCCCCCAGGCTAAAGCTTTGATTGTAAGAATCCCCATAAGTTTTATCCTAGAGAAAAGGGGAATGATCTCCATTGAGGTAGACCTCACAGTTCCTACATTTTAATCTGGAAAAGTGAAATAGATTTGAAGGCAGGTTTCCCTAGAATATTTCATTAAAGTCACTTTCACACCTCATTTGAAAATCTGCTGACAGTGTCCTTCCTTTAACAAAGCAAATACTGTATCAATTAAATAGCCTTAAAGTGGGGGAGAGGGAGGACACTAAACCCTTTGTTGTTTATCATTTCTTCCCCTTATTTTCTCTTCTCATCCTTCCAAAGTGATACAACCCAGGAAAAGCCATTTCTTTTCATGAGCGGGAACAGGAAGGGGGTTGCGTGTTTTTGATGCCACAAAATTCTTCCAGATGCAGAATAGAAAAGGCAGTGTCAGGCCTGGAGAAGACCAAGCCATCAGAGGAAAAGAAAAGAAAAGAAAAAAGAAAAGAAAAGAAAAGAAATCAGCAGGGAGCTGCAGAATCAGTGTATGCTGGTCAAAAATTTACAAGGAGGGAAACTGCGTCCCAAACCAGATAACTTCCCAGCATAATAGCTTCTTCTTCTTGCGCTGTGTCCCACCTGGGCTAGGTAGTTACAGTTGGGGCCAGTCCACCATTGCATTCCTCCTATTTACTGCTGGATTCACTGCAGGGCCAGGAAAGACACCAAGCTAGATCCAGGAGTCCAGTAAATGCGATGATTTGGTCTGGTGCCGCCTACGCATTGAGCTTCTCTTGAATACTTTGGCCAGGAATATTTCCAGGTTTCCTCCTTCTACTTCTATCTCTTACTTTGATCCAGGTTTTTTAAAATGTCATTTCCAAGCTCTCTCTTTCCCCTCCCCAAGCGGCTTCTTCTGTGAAGGCTCGGTTTGAGCAGCAGGATTGATTTAACCTCTCTTATCTCCCCGATTAGCACAGCCACAGTGTAGATACTTGGCTCTTATCAGCCTATTAAAGAGTCAAAGAATGCTGTTACCAGTTTTTTATCTACAAAATGCACACAAAGCCCTGCTGATTATTCTATTAATTTGTTAATGAACCTGTCTGCCAGACAGATTTGCCACTCTTATTTGGAAGGGAGAAAAGGGAATTTAATGTTTCTAGTGGACCAAGATGCCTGACTTGCAGAGCTAACTAGGTTAGAACTTTTACTGGGTTTGGAAAAGTAGCAAAGATGACGATAAAAGTAATGTTAGTGCCCTCTTCTGGATTTCTTTTAACTTCCCAGCTTAACACAAACTCCTGGGATTTCCTGTTGGACTCCCATCCATATATTAACAAAAACCTACTTTGCTTAGGGTTCTTGTTTTTGAAATCAGAGACAAAGCAGGCTAGGCGCTGCCACCTGCTACAAAGAAAACAATGGTCATAACTAAATAAGACCCATCTGAGTATTTGAAGGATGATCAGTGCTATGAAGCAAGGCATGCATTATGTTTTCCCACCATGAAAAAGTTTGCTTCCTCCATTTGTATTTATTTTTATTTCTAAGGCTGCCCAATTGCCAAACAACTCATGCTGGCATACAACAAGAGTTAAAAACACTTCCTTGTGGAAGGTGAGGAGTGTGGAAGCACAACATCCTGTCAATTGCTCAGCAAAATTAGATGCATAACTCCAGTAAACTCTAGTGGATGGATATATGATAGCAACAGCAAGCAGTCATCATACCTACTTGTGACTTTGTTTACTGGGTCGTCCTACCAGCTCTTGTTATCAGTGCCATTTGTGACACCGGATGGTGAAAGACAAGAAGATCTCTCTGCAGTTCCCATCAGTTCAGTTTTATGTCCCATGCATACAGAAGATCTGATCATTCATCAAAAGATAGCATGCAACCGCCACTCCAATGCAAATATGAAGCACAGAGACACAAGGAAATGAAGAATAAGTAACTGCTGGAAAGGAAGAGGAACAGTTGGGAACATGGGATAGAAACTGGACACGTTCAGGAATCCTTCTGGTACTAACAGGAGATACAATGCCCATATCTGTATGTATGTATATACGTATTTGTTAGATTAATATTCTGGATTTCTTCCAGGAACTCAAGTGTACATAGTATCCCCTCCTCCAGTTTTTCTCCTTAACAACACTCTGTAAAGTATCTGGGCTGAAAGGGAGTGACTGGTCCTTAAGTAACCCAAAGAGCTTTCATGGCTGAGGGTGGACCTGGACCTGGTCCTAGTCCCATAACTTAACCACTCCACTATACTGGCAGTCTAATCAGATGTTAGTGAGGCACCAGCTGTAGAACAAGCTGAGCTAAATACCAGTTGAGCTAAACAAATACTCCAGGGTATGTTGCACGGGTTATGCTACTTTGCCAGTCTCAGAAATATTTAATTACTTCTTGGAGAAACCAAAAGCAAATACTTATTTTGACTAATCTGAACAAATGAAAGAAAAGGGAACTATAATTGATTCTAGGAGCAAAGAGGAAAAGCACCAAAATGTCCTGAGAATTTCATCAGGCCACCCATTCCATTCCATAAAAGCAGCAGTTCCAGGTTATTGTTTTTGACCAACCATAAAGTTCAATCTGAGACAGTCTTTGTAGAGAATGTTCAGCTGATCTCCTCCTTATTTACAAACAGCCATTCTAGAAGAAGAGGAAGAGGGAGAGGGAAGGAGGAGAAGGAGAAGGAGAAGAAAGGAATATAATTTCTGAATGAGCTTTTAGTCCTTTACCCCCACCTGTCAACATTGTACAATGATAGCTGTATGTTCCTACTGAACCTGTACTAAAACGACTCAAATTTTATGCAGGTGTCAGTAACTGGTGAGATATATTAAAACAGAATTAATAAAGAGCTCCTTCACAGGATTGTTAAAATAGGCCTATGTTGGAGTTCCTACTGCTACAGGGGTGAGTAGCCTGTGGCCCCAATTATTCCTTGAGCTCCCTTTTTTGCACCCCACAGGACTGTTTGTCCATAATTGATGAAACATTGTCACATGCTTTTCTCCCATTCTGAAGCTGAAAATATATGAAAACTATAGTGTAGGCTCCGTCTTAACTTTACCTAACTTTTTTTTAAAGCCTTAAAATATGTCTTCCAAATTCAGGAAAACAAAAATAAAAATTGTGTTTGCATCATTACCCCACCACTGCAATCTTTAACTTTCTCCCAACTTCAGTGCTGCTCTCAGTCACCAACGTCAGTGACCAGCATCTTAGTGTGAGAAAAAAAGGGAGGAGAACTTCTGAAGGCTAGTGTAAGAGAACTCACTGAATCTGAGAATGAAAGGGGACTATTTTGAAACATCATCAATGAAGAGCAGATGGAGGCATCCAGTGTGAAACTCATCTAGACCAATGTTTCTCAACCTCAGCAACTTTAAGATGGGTGGACTTCAACTTCCAGAATTCCCTGTGCTGGCTGGGGAATTCTGGGAGTTGAAGTCCACCCATCTTAAGTTGTTGAGGTTGAGAAACACTGGTCTAGACAGTCCTTCAGTTTTGAATCTAGAACAACTGACCCCAAAACCATGCATTAATGCTTTAATTCATAAATGAGGGTGGGGGATTTGCTTATTCATTTTCCTAATATAGGGGTCTCCTAACCCCTTATTTCTTAATATTAAACTTAATAAAAGAAACTTATTTTTATTTCCCTGCTTGTGGTCTGCATTTAGGGGTTTGATAGCAGGTTTGTACTTCCCAAATACAACAACCCAGCAGAGCATCAGAGTAACTTTGAGAATCCAACTTAATTTCAACACAAAGAAGTCTGCAAATCCAGCAAAAATTAAGCAGCCTTTACACCAATTAGGATTCTTAATTGGGTTATATCTATATTGGAACAGATTAAAACAAACAAACAAAAACCACAGAAATGTGTGCAAGCCAAAATGGTAACATCTGCACAGAATAGGGAAGTTGCACCAGTTTGGGGAGGAATCCAAGAAGTGCAGAAGAACAAAAATGCTTATGGTTTCTGGCTATTTAATGGATTGCTTCTTCCCTTCCATTTCTATGTGATCCCTGGGAACATTGACAGAAGAAGCCCCAGTTAATTGTCCTTGTCAGGCTCCCCCAAAGGAGGCACAAACTTGCGCAATGCCTCCTATAGCTTGAGATAACCCAGCTAATAGTAAATCAAGGACAGTAACCATGACTCACAGTTGATAGCTACTGATCCATTAAAGCTTATTCCTGAATTTTATACTGCCTTTGGGTTTAAATCTAGTGCCCACTCTTCTTATGTTACCCTCTGTATAATGATAATCTGGTCTTTCATTTTCCACTCTAAGTATCAGTTGTCTGTTTACATTCTCTTCATTCTAGTTCTATGACTTCTGTAATACAATGGCTACTTGAGAAATGTCTCTTCCTTCCAATTATGCGATACCCAGTCCAGACAGATCTGCCTTGTATCCACTTTAATGTATTTTTTTGAATCAGATCAAAAAGTTATTTTTAACTGAAAAACCATTTAAAACCTTGAGATATTTTCATTGTTTTAACTCTGAGATAACGTTTGAGCTTACCATATTGAGGCAAATATGTATAAATACAGAGCAACCCCAACCCTTTTTAGCACTGAAGATGTTACCTAGCTGGGTATGAAACGTTTGCAAGAAAAGAACCAAGCTCAGAGAACCCCAAGGACTCCACTTACCATATTGCTCAATGCCAATTTTTAGTCTCTGCTTTGTTTTGTTGTGTTGTTAGCTATTGGATTGGGAAATATTTACATCTTATCTGTGGACTGTTTTGAAACAATTTGTTATAGGGGAAGAAATAGAAATAAATCATATACCAACTGGAAACAAACATAATTTAAAGGAGGGGGGAAATGTAGACATGTGAATAATGTGTGAGTATGCTCAGGACCAGTTGCTGCTTCTTCTGGAAAGAAGGAAGGAAGGAAAAGGTTGAGCATCATGCAAATGCACTTGGCCAATTGGCTGGTACCCTGAACAGCAGCATTCAAAATAGCAGGATCTTTGTTTTCAAGGCTCCATATGCCTTTCTGCCTTTTTGACAGACGATGATTTGACTCTGAACACAAAACAAGCTTGAAAGGGTATGTAATAACAATAGCACTGGTTTGGTTGCATTTATAGATCTTGGAGATCTCTCTGTGGAAAGTTACCAGAACTTGCTTCTGTTCTTGCGCTCTCTTATCCAGATTCAGTGAGATATTTGAGACTAAAGGTTAATTAATTGCGGCTGTGAGAAAAGGAAAAGGCCACCGTTGCTAAGATGAATATTTATTGATCGGTTTAAGGATTAAACTGTACGTGATGCAAGATCTTGGTCTTCATCTGGCAGGCCTGTAGTTCAGAGATAGAGCATGAAACTTGCAGACAGAAGGACCTGGTTTCTAGCCTTAGCTTTTCCAATGAAAACAATGGAGCAGAAAGAGAGGGAGAAGGCATCAACTCCACTGAAACCATAAAGTATTATTGCCAGTTAGGTAGCAGTTGGTTAGTTGGATCAATTGTCCATCAAGTATAAGACTACCTCATATGTTCATTCCCAGGAGTGGTCCTACCCAAGTCCCATTACAGTCAGTGAACTGACACATTCATGGTGGGCATCCTCTATTCATTACAATGGAATGAAGCTAGTGCTGAATTTCCAAGAGAAATGGGAGTTCTGCCTACTAAATGTGCTGGTCACAATGCATTCATAACAGCATATTTTCAAAAAGTCCTTAGCATATTTAGCTGCATTCATTTGAGAGATATATTTCTAGTTTCCAGTAATTATATATGCAATGGTAATAAATTTTAATTGCGTGTAATGAAATATAATAATTATTAACTTATGAATGCATGAAATGAGAAATCCATTTCTTTTGTGAATGAATACAAGTAAATTTTAAAAGGCATTTTTGAAAGACACTAACATAATTACTGATAGTTATAGTGTCTTTCTGTGTGTGTCTCCTTGATGAATCGTACCCACAGTGAATAGCAAAACATGAAGGTTTATGCACTGTGACAAAAAGCAGGGTGTTCCTTAATGGCCTCTGATGGCTGATGCCTACTCAATGTTCTTGGAGTATGTGCAGTCATACTCAACCTTCATGGGTGAGCACATGTATACAAAGGAAAACAAACACCTTCACAAAACATGAGCAAAAAGACTTGGGGGTATACTCAGGTAAGAAACTGCTAGTTACAATCTCCATTATTCTCCACAATCGGTTAAAGATTGTTCAGAACTGTTGTTGGTCACAACAGCCTCTTCATTTTGTGAGCGTACCATTTAATAAGATTTCTCTAATGGTGATGAAAATGTTAGGAATGCCTAGTCGATAGGTGTCCCCCCCTTCCCCCGCCCAACCAGAATATGCTTCAAAACATTTATTTTTCTGGGAGAAGAATTAGTGAGAAGTCTGGGACAGTTCAGCAATATGTATCATCTACCATGATTTGAGAGGTTCTTATGGAGCCAGGAAGAAAAGCTAGAGATGTAAGCTACAATGCTGTATCCCAGTGTTGTCCAAACTTGGCCACTTTAAGATGAGTGGACTTCAACTCCCAGAATTCCCCAGCCAGCCTGGGGAATTCTGGGAGTTGAAGTCCACTCATCTTAAAGTGGCCAAGTTTGGACAACACTGCTGTATCCCTTCTGCATCTGGAGTTTCCGGTATATAGAAAACTTGGTGAAATTTTTTACAGATACATTTTCTATGGCACGCCATCCAGATGGAAAGAAGAGAGGAACTCTAAATTGCTAACCAAACTGTGGGAGAGCTTAAATGTAGTTTCAGTCCACTTTTTAAAAAATCCCTTCTCAAGTTGGACATCTCCAACTCTTTCTATAGTTTGGAGAGGGTCTCTAGTGAGACTGAAGAACACACACTAACGACCACTGTGCAGATGATCAAATTAACCTAGACCTGATTTCCCCATTTGATCTCTGGAGATCTCCTGATCTTTGGAAGGATGTCTAAAGGGTCTCCTATATTATTTTGCCTGTTCTGTGTTGTCTGAAAGATCAGTATACGTGTTTAGTCTCATCACCCTGTTCTAGAAGCAAAGGAAGACACTTGAGGTCTACTAACCATACCATCATTTGTTCATCAGAATTTTTTTAAAAAATATTCCAACTCTCCTTGAAGTGCTTACCCTCCAGGAATGCGGACTGACTCCTAGAATTCCCAGGCATTGCTGAAATGCATGGGTGTGGAAACTACACTTCTTGAGGGCATCCAGGCTGAGGGAGCCTGAACTAATCCTCCTGAGACCCCAAGAGGGAAAGTGAGATTCCCAAAATAAAAGATATACCGTAGCCTCTTTTGAAATACAGGTTGCCTCATTGAGTTCAGACGAGCATTCAGGCTATGCAAAGGAATACCCCCCCCCTTTTTTTTTGCAAGACAAAAAAGACAAAGAATAAAAAAGCCGATCGGGTGGGCCCTCTCACATATTGTACACCCATCAGTGCAAGCGGACTCCTTCTCAGCTCTTTTTCTAATAATTAACTATTTAAAATTCTAGCTGCACTAATCGTAGTGGCAGCAAGGCCTGTGTTCTCATTACCAAGAATCAATTCCTGTTGAATATTCACCTCCAGGGGTGGATGCAGTGAGAATAAACCGATGAGCTTTCCCCTCACTCTGCTGGAGCTAATGAGTAGTTGCTGGCTGCCTAGCGAAGTCACTCTCCCATAATCAGTCAAAATAACAAGAAACAGCACCTTCTTGGGCCGCAGGGGCATTCCACATAAATATACATAGACAGCCAGTCAACCCAACGGACATCCCGTCTCAGTGAGGCCCCCTTACATGCTTCCAAGCCGGTGGCAGAACCTAAGGTCCTGGAAGTCATCTGGGGGTGATTCGTGGGAAAATCTGGAGGAATGATAGAACCACTCAAGAGCTTTTCAGACTTGCTTGCAGAAGCTAGCAAAAAATATATCTGGGAAGTATAAGAAAAGGTGGCAAAGGCAAATACTGCCATTCAGTTTGATTTCCTTTCCTGTTTTTTTTTCCATCCTTAGTCAGAGCAGACTATGCGCCGAACATGCACAGTCCCATTTCTTTCCTTCACCTCTGGAGTTTTTCCAAGCCGGTTGTTAACTCCCTTGTAAACAAGTTAGTGATTTAAAACTGTCCATGTCTGAACCACTTTCTTCTGGCCTGGCTAGTGGAGATGTTAATCCACAGAAACACTGGGTGCTGCCTTGGATCAAGCCAGATCAGGGCCAGCTCTGTTGTCAAGTAGAACAAGGAATTAATTAATTAATTAATTCATTCATTCAATTTGTATGGCCATCCATCTCACCAAATGATTCTTGGTGAATTGCTTCTGGTGGGAGATGTTGGGGAGAAGGTAGTAACAGCTCTTCAGGAATTCCTGCTGAACTGGCTTGGCCATTCTCTTCTATCAGGGTTAGGGAACAGGGCTATGTGTATCATGTGGCTTGTTCCTAACCTCCTAAATTAGCCTGGTCTCTTCAGGTGCCCTGAGGATATTGGCCCTTTAGTACCATGGAAGCATATCTCAACTACCATTCCCTGTTTTGCTTCTTTACGTGGAGCTTATTCCTCTACAATGGACAGAATGCAGATCTCCTGGATTTCAAAAAGAGGTGTTTTCAGGCCTAGCTTGGAGATGTTAGGAATTTGTTCAGAGACATTTTGCTTGCAAAGCATATATTTTACCAACCCCTTCCCAGATAGTACCTATTCAGAATGTGATACGCTACATTATACAGATTTGAACTATTTATTCATTTAGCTTGGTAGCATCAGCTGGTCTTCTCCAGCTTGGTATCTCCTAAATACTTTAGAACAACTCCTATGATTCTTACTATGACTAAGGTTTGTTACTAGCAGTTGCTAAATAGCAATTTGTATCTGCATTTTTTTTGAAAGTGTGACAGAGAACTATGGGAGTGTTGGTCCAATGTATCTAGAGGTCACTAGAAAATAGAAGATTTGAGAAGGCTTATTGGATAGCAGCTTTACAAGGCTTCCTACTAGTGTTGTGCTGAACATTTTTTCTGCATTTTCCCCAACTCTTTCCATTCAGTTTGGTGAAAAGAAAGTGCTTATCAATTTCCCACTTCCTGTAAGAGGAGAAAAATCAGTGAAATTCTCATGAGTGGGTGGAATTTTTTGATTATATGCCATCAACTCAGTTTTTTGATTATATGCCATCAACTCAGTGTCAACTCTTAGCAACCACATAGACAGACCTCCTTGCACTTAAGCTATTTATGAAAGGGCTGCAGGAATAAGTGACTTGCCTTCATTGTATAGTCATCAACAGGCTCTGTGGCTTCTTAGCTTCTCATACATACCATAAGGAAATGTCTCAGATGAGGCTGTTTCAGATTAGGAAATATGGGGTGCCAAGGAGGCTGTAGAGCCATGGAGAGATGCGTGGGTGTGTACCTTCGAGTCAGTTTTTGACTCCAGGCAACTGCCTGGACAAGTCCCTGCAGTTTTCTTGGCAAGATTTCGGAAGTGGTTTGCCATTGCCTGCTTCCTAGGGCTGAAGAGGGGGACTGGCCCAAGGACACCCAGCTGGCTTTGTGCCAAAGGTGGGACTAGAACTCACAGTGTCCCGATTTCTAGCCTGGTGCCTTCACCACTACCCCAAACAGAGGTACAGAACAGAAACAAATACCGTATTTTTCCGACTATAAGACGATACTTTTTTCTAAAATCCTTACGCTAAAAATTGAAGGGCGTCTTATGCAAGGAAGTCAGCCGAGGAGAGAACCGCGCGGTTGCAAAACTGCCCATACTGTCTCTGCAAACAGGCTTCCTCCAATCACGAGCCGGATGTAACTGACGTCAGCTGATGCTGAACAAACCAATTAGAGGAAGTCTGTTTGCAGAGACAAGCTATCTATCGGCAGTTTCACTCGTGCTTGAATGTAATCAGTTATGCAAAAGAACATGGAAATAGAGCTGCAGAGAGACGGTTTGGACCTCCACCCACCGAGTGTATCAGGTCAATGTTAACTAACTACTAAATAAAAATGTGTTCTGCACTATCTTTAAAATATTGATTTCTTAATTTTGGGTTAGAAAAGTGGGGGTCGTCTTGTACATGGGCACGTCTTATTGTCGGAAAAATATGGTAACAAAAGTAGTGCTTTCTGCTACCATGTACGTAGAAGTCAAATAACCTCACAAACCCCATCCAAAGAAATACTAAAGCAAACAAAATTAAAACAATCTGAAAATGAGGGGGGGAAATAGAAAACTTTTTTTTCTTTTTTTTTGCCCAGGAAGAACACTTTTGGAAAATGGGAAGACAGGGCAGTATATCAGTAGCAGGGAATGAATCTGGAAGTTGTTGAATCAGAACCATGTGCTCAGCACAATGTTGTTGTTTTTTTTTTTAACACATCGCAATTGTTAATGGATAAAGTACTTGTGAGTTATCTCACTGGCAATCTGCATTTGCGCAACCACCCTGCCGTCTCCCCCTTCCCCCCCCACCTCATCCCAATTTAAATCCTCCACCAGTTTAGCTCCTCCATGCATCTGATGAAGGAAGCTGAAGCTCACGAAACGTAGGCCTTTAAATAACATTTGGTGGTTGGAAAAGGTGCTAGCAGACTTCTTCAGATGGAATCAGGAAGGCGCAGAAGTGTCACTTGCCTCAGCAAGCCACCATCTCACACGTCAGCCCTTCTCTGCAGCATCAGGGAATAATACACACCTGTCTTTCAGGGTCATTGCAAGGATAATATATACAATGTATTTTGAACACACATTCTAAAGCACTGCGTGAATGCTAAACAACAAGGCTTGGGGACCCACCTGGGAGCAAGCCCTGTTGTACCCAGGGGGACTCCTTTCTGAGTAAACACCCAAAAGGATTTCTTGTCTGCGTGGCAGATTTACATGGTGAAAACCTCTTGCATCCACGTGCAGTTGTGACAATCCACATGGGAACCATTCCCCCCTAGATTTATTTCTGCTTTTGTTAAACGAGTAATTGGCCAACGTGGTCATCCTTCTACAAGGTGTGGGAATGTTTCAGACTAACTGTACCCTCTGAAAATATCTGGAGCAATATTTTCATCTGCATCAGGAGTTGTTCTAACCTTTCAAACAAAGGCAATTTCCTCCCCATTTGTCTTTCTCTGAGTTGGCTTATCAGAACACGAGGCATTTGCTATAAATGTTAATCCAATATAAATTATTACTGGAAGACTTCTGGGATAAAGTTGCTCCCATCAGCAGCACAGAAACCTACTAGCAGGTGCTGTCTCTCTCTTACTATATGTCTAAGTGCCAGGAGGCTATACCAGTTGGATATCTGACACACAGTTAGAAGCACCACAACCATATCAGGAGAAGAAAATGGCAACAAACGCTAATTTTAACGTGGTAGAAGTGCCTAGAAAACTAAAAGCCAGAACACACTCACAATCAAATTGCTGCCTGCGATCTTAGATTTGAAAGGCCAGAGTTTAGAGATCTGGGAATGCACAGAGCAGAAAGGTTCAAGACTCTTGTTGCATGCTTAAGAACAGGGAAAGGGAGATTTCCACATGTCCAAATTGTACTAAACTTAGTAATAGGTATAGTACATTAGTTTTCCATTATTTATCTAATCTTATATATCTTTATATATCTAATATCTTTATCTAATCTTTGAATTATTATCGAAATGTAGCAGCCTATATTCCATCTGGCCTGGCCTGTCGCAAAAAAGGTGAGTCTATATTCTTGGAAGGATCCATGTGCACCAGATTCTACAGGCTGGCTCAGTGAAATGTGCCAGCTCTTATGTTCTGAACTGGATTTGTATTGGCAGAGAGGCAAGATCAGACCAAATGATTCTGTATGGTTTGACTCATTGCTTAAAAACTAAATTGGAACAACTTGTATAAATATTGCTTATTTGATAGTGTAGAAAAGCAGTGGAATTATTTTAAAAATTCAAAATTTTCTTTAATTTCAATTGTACTACTGGCCCTTTCCCATCTTTTTAATGATCTTTAGTGGTTCCCTTTGGCTTCTACATTTTGTTACCTACTTTCCCTTGTTTCTGGGTTTCGTTGTTAAAATTTCTTCCCCTAAATCAACCTTACTTAGCCAACAGGCCGTACGTCATCAAAGAATTGCTTTTGAGCAAACGGAACATTGGGTAAGTTGTGGGAAACCCTGAAACTTCTTAATGCTCAAAATCAGGACCCAAACATATCACAATGCAGGCCAAAATACCCCTCTCTGCACTTTAAGGATTTGCAGCTATTGCAAGCTTAAAGTGTAGCCAACACAGCCAACACAGGGGAGGGAAAGATCTTCTGATCTTGACAAACTACGCAGCACAAGGCATAGTTAAAACAGACCAAGCCACATTAAATGGCATTGTTCAGAAATCAGTGGTGCCAGCAGACCCTGAGACAAGCAGTCATAAATACTAGCACAGACAGAATGATTGGCCTAATTGAGAAGGTGGGTGTAGAGATGAAGAAATGGAAATAAATTAGTATGCAAAAGGTAGGCTACCCACAGCAGGCTGTAATTAAAGGACCCCTCCCTCTCTACCATCCTGATGGAAAGAAGAGAGAAATTTGTTTCAGGAACAAGATTCCCTCTTCTTCATCAGCTGATACTAGCCTCTCTAGGAGTTGGGTTCCATGGAGCCATGAGTGTTTCACCTGGGTGACATACAGAGATGAATCAGTCCTGGCTAGTGTACTGTCCAGCAACTGAAGGAGATAAGTGAAAGTCATTTCCAATCAGGCCCTGGACAATCACAGGACAGCAGGAAAATGAAAACTGACAACCTGATTTTTCTTGTGGGGGGGGAGGATGCATTCTTGATTTGTACAGCCAGTTCAACTCAAATTGTAGGAGAGAGGGCTGGGAAAAGAGCAGAAAATCTAGTTTTTGACAGTTAATATTATCACACAAAAGAAGACACGGGACCATTGGGAAGGCTACCTAACTGACCTGTACTTACAAACTTATTTTATTTATTTATGCCTTTGAGCCAGCGCTGACTCCTGGCAACTGCCTGGACAACTCCCTGCAGTTTTCTTGGCTAGATTTTCAGAAGTGGTTTGCCATCGCCTGCTTCCTAGGGCTGAGAGAGAGTGACTGGCCCAAGGTCACCCAGCTGACTTTGTGCCTAAGGCAGGACTAGAACTCATGGTTTCCCATTTTCTAGCCTGGTGCCTTAATCACTATACCACACTGGCTCTCTGTCCAATATATTGGAGGTTGTTTTCTTAACAGGGGCCACAAAAGACATTCTGGAAGCTGCAAGCAGTGTATCTCCAAACTTGAGAGAACCCCATGTCCAACTTACTACTGTAGACACTTGATAAAGTGGAATCCCCAAATCTGTGGTCAATATTGGGTGACTTTTTAAAAAGTTTTCTCATAGGCCAAATAAAGTTTCTAAGATAGATAGATAGATAGATAGATAGATAGATAGATAGATAGATAGATAGATAGATAGATAGATAGATTTCTTTGCCGCAGTTCAATACAAACACAAGAAGTTACCATCTATAGAAGCAGTTCTAATTCAGAATCATAGAGTAACTCATTTTCTGGTCAGAGTTTCTCTAGACTTGTCTGAAAATGCCTAGCATTGAACCCAGACAATTCTGCATGCAAGTCAATGATCACCATTAAACCATAGGACAGCAGGTAGACCCTGCCTTCTAGGAAGACAAACAGTTACTAGTCTGTGGATTACACCAACAAGCTAAGCTAGTAGTGCCAACCCCTCTTTATAATCCCAACATCTGGTACCCAGACTGTATTGGCTATATATTTAGAGGTTGCAGAAATCTTGGTGTGACAATGGTAACACCAAGAACATATAGCATCGTAAATCCAAAAATCTATAAATCTCATCTGTATATCTTGGATCTCCTCTGAAGGGGCACAAAAGCCTGGGACTGGCTTTTCCCAGCCATGGGAAAAGCTAATCTGGGACTATGGAAGAAAGTGAGTGAAAGCAGAATTATTAAGTAAGCAGAATTTGCAGCCCTACAGGGTTATACGACTCTTTTTCTCTGTGAGCCAAACCATCTCCATCTGTCACTAGCAAACACTTTTATGCTGGAAATGATTCCCAGAGGGTAGTCTGGAGGGGAAGAATGGGCCTAACAGATCTGAATGCCAAAGGCACCATAGAATTAAGCCAGGGGCTGGAGGCTGTTCACATCAAGTTTAAGACAGAAAACCATCACTACCTCTTGCAATGAAAACCATGAAAGTGTGGTGTGGGGGCAAAAAGCATTGAACAGTCTTTGATCCCGAGAGTTAAATAGGTTGTTCATTGCAGTGCAACCACATTTTTATTGCTGCATTTCACTCTTGGCAGTTACAGTTAATGAAATATAGCTGTGTCTGTAGCATTCATATCCCCAGTGACATACATGCGTATAGATGCAGTGGTCGAGTGTAAAAATTCAAGGTGAGCAAATTTATCTGGCTGTGCTCTAAATGTATTCCCCAAAGAAAGGGTATTTGATTTCAGGATCAAAGGTCCTGGGTGTGTTGAGTGTGAGCTTCAGGAAAGGGAGTGGGAGGAGGGGAAGGAGAAAAAGAAAACAGTGGAAAAGGAGGTGCAGATGGAATATCTCAGCCTTTGCACAGGAAGGGCACCCTATAAAGAAAGCACTCTGGGGAATTCAATACCTCAACCATTCTTTGCTAGCCTGTCTTTTTCTGAAGTTTTGCCCCTTCTAAAGATCTGGAGCCAACTGAAAATATGCATATATTCTGCCAGAAAACATTATGTATTGATTTCCTTGTTCAATTTGTGCATCGGTTCCCTTATCAATGTCATCTTGAAGAAAATAATCAGCACCTAAAGGCTAAAGCTACTTTCGTCCCAAGTTTGCAGTAAGAACATCTAGCACAATTTGGGAAACCTTTGCTCCTGTTTTGAAAACACGTTGAATAAAAACTTAAAAATGTAGTCGTCGGGCTTCAAAAGCCACACAGTCACTTGGTGCGTCATTTCTAGCATTTACTGAGAATGCCTCCTGTGGGATTATGCTCAACAAGCATGTAGTACTGCTTAGTTGGTTAGACCAGGTATAATTGAATCAATAGCACAATTTCGGCAGGGTCCCTAAATCTTAGGAGCAGGTTTCTGGCAAGCTGTTCCAGCGTGGTTGAGATGAACTGCTTCCGGTCTCTGGTGGTTGAAGCATATGCCAGAACCTCAGATAACGGTCTAGTTATTAAATCAGCATCCTTGATGGAAATCCTCCCACTGTTCATGCATGGTAGGTTGCTGCCCTGTAGAGGGAAGAGGGAATGGTCTTGAAGGACAGGAGGAAAATCTGCTACCAAGGCAACGGTCAGATAAGCAGGGCTTGAGCCCAGGCCAAGAAAATGACTTGAGAGAACATTTCAGACAAGCCCCTCCCTAGTTTGCACAAAGATAAAGTGAGGGATTGGGGAGCACAGCCAGACTTGCAAGATTCTGTTATTACGGGTGTTACAATAAAAGCAGTCCTGACCTACATAGCATTGATTTCTTAGTCTGGTCTACTTTGTAGGGCTGGCAATGCAGCTGTCTTTTCCCCCTGTCTAATAGACATCATAGTTCCTTGGATGAACGTTCTCTAATGTGTCCCTTTCTAACCTTCTGCAGAACTGTACCACCACACTGGCCATCACAGTGTGCTATCATGCCATTAGAACTGGTCCAACCAGTCTTTAGAATTTAGTTTTCCAGGCAAGTTAGATATGCCACAAGTATCTAAGGGTTGCTGGATACTACAAAATTCCCTTTAAGAGGAAAAGAATAGACAGGACCCGCATCTATAGCTTTCAAGGACTGCCTTCAGAGATTACCTCTTGGCACATATTTAGAAAGAGAATGAAATATTTTAGTTTACATTCAAAGGAAGAGGAAGCAAGCTTGTGTACTGGAGGCTTCCCATCAAAAAAATCTGAAGAAATTTGCCAGCATCTTGGTGCTCTGCTTTTCATCTCCAAAGACACACTGTTGACAAGCAAAGTGGAAATCTAGCAGTCAACACTGTCAATCATCCTCCAGCAGCTTGTCAGGGTAGAAGGAGAGGAAGAAACTTTTAATATCTGAAGGCAGTCTACTTGCTGAAAAACAATCAGTGGCATTTTAAAAAAAAAATGGATTCAGCACCCAATGGGAGAGACTGCTCAAAGCTTTGCTATTATTCCTTTGCAACCATCAGTATTTATGGTAAGTGTCTCAAACGAAGATTAAACTTGGATTTAGTGGGGCTATCACTGTGTGTTAATAATCCAGCAATTGATTATTAAACATATTTACCGAAGTTTTTGAAAACAGGCTCAAAAGAGCAGAAGAAATTGGATCTAGAGGCTAGGATATTAACTACACAGAGCTACATTAGCCAAATTATCTGCATGTCATTAAAAATCATTTTAGAAAAGACATTAGCATAATTCAGAAGGTGAGTGAAGAGGCATGAATATTCACAGCACTGGGATAAAAGGTCATATTTCACTTAAAGACTTCAGTGAGGTAGTATGATGTAGCAACAGACTTTCAGCTGCTGTCCGAGGATGGGACCAGGCAGTGCTAGATTTAGACTTGATGATGCCCTAAGCTATGTAAAGGTTAGAGCCCCCTTGCTAAAAAGTTACACCAGAAGGTCTCACTCAGGTACGTACCAAAACAGGACCTTGGGCCACCACAGAAACATTGAAAACATATACAGTGGTACCTCTAGTTACGAACGCCCCTCCTTACAAATTTTTTCGAGATACGACCAGCTCCGGCCCCAAAAATTTACCTCGACATGCGAACTCTGCCTCGAGATACGAACCGGATCCGCGGCCATTTGCCCTGCTGCCACGCGGTCACGGCTTCCTGTGGGCGAGATCGCGGTAGCAAGGAGACGTTCGGTGAGGCTTGTGGTGTGTTTTGTGGTGTTTGGAAGGTTTTTGTGGCATTTGGAAGGTTTTTGAGGTTTAAAAATAAAATGCATATGTTTCAGAACTGTTTAGCAGTATTTACATTGAACCTTATGGGGAAATTTGCCTCGTGGTGTGACCAAATTCGGAGGGCGGAACGGATTAACCGTATTTACATTGAACCTTATGGGAAACTTTACCTCGACTTGAGACCAACTCGAGTTGCAACCAGAGTCACGGAATGGATTAAATTCGTAACTAGAGGTACCACTGTATACGCCACTTAATTATTTAATA
Organism: Python bivittatus; assembly: GCF_059951505.1. NCBI lineage: Eukaryota > Metazoa > Chordata > Lepidosauria > Squamata > Pythonidae > Python > Python bivittatus. The sequence continues at coordinate 6,425,066 of NW_028277052.1, read as the reverse complement.
GCGAGGCAGTTAAAGTGAAGAATACAAATTATTTTCAAATGAATGCATTTCATTTACTGATTACATATTTATCAGTTGGGTGGCTTGATCTCTCTCAGATAATATAGCACGCTCTGGAAACAATGCTTAAATGTACATGTTAAAAGTAAAACAAAAAAACAAAATTAATTTTGTGAGGCCCTGTGGATTATGAGGCCCTAAATTGTAGCTGGATTAGCTTATCCCTAAATCTGCCACTGGGATCAGGAAAACACACAAAAGTCACGATAGCCTTCCGTTCCCTGTGATGTAATATATAACTGAGCTTACCTTTCAAGTTAATTCCCTACACAGAATGAAAATAGGAAAGTGGTAGCCTAGGGCTCAAATATCTCCTTCCTAAGAGGGTTTTCGTCTGGTTCCTAGAACAACACAGCTCTAGGACCATATTTACACCTCACCATCTTCTCTTCATGAAGACATTGAGTAAAATGTAGCCGTTCCCGTAGATACAATAGTGTGGTTGTGTCCCTTGCTGGGAAAATATCTAACAACCCAGGAAATCAAAAGTCAGAAGTGAACTTTGCCCCAAGATAAATTACTAGGTTGGATAGTTGTCAATGGACTCTAAATTGAGCCTTCACTTTTGGTAGGCAGTGCTGGAATTCTCCCTTTCAGTCTGCCTCCAGCCTATTTTGCACAAACCAATTATCACAACCTTTCATGAATACTTCTGCTATGGGAGCAACAAGGCTGTGCAAAGTGGAGGCAATCTTTGACCACTGGAGGCTGGAGGCTGTACCTTCTTGCTTGATGCTTGCAAAACATCAAGACAGAGTTCAGCTGCTTTGACCAACCGCTTTGCTTGGAGGCAGATGGCTTATACTGTAAACACACATAGACCACAAGGGGCCAGAAAAGTGGCCAAAGAAAAGTGTCATAACTGCTCTGCTCTGGTAAGGAAAAGCCTTCAAATGGAATCACCCCATTGAGGCTTTGCAAAGCCCTAGTAGGTTCTCCCCAAAGGTGTAAGGAGAAGGTGGACACGGGACGCTGTAGTTCTTCTGACCTTGCCGCCATCTAACAAAAGCCTTTTGCTTTCCCTCTGAAGCTCCAGTTAGATAATCTGTTCACTCAGTTATCTGTTTCATGTATTTCATATTTTATGGTTTCTATTCTACAACGTGATTTCAATTGTTCGATCTTCTTTCCCTAATGCATGGCCCACAGCAGCACTCTCAGAACCCTTCTAATTTATTAAAGGATGACGGGCTTATCATTTACTGTCCTATACTGAACTCTCTTTAAAGATGGAGACTTTTTCTACAATGAATGCTTATTTCTCTTACAGTAGATATCATCTTTCAGGATAAAAATCCTCCCTAAGTGACTATTCAGTGGCATGAACAACCATAGGTAAAAATACTAGACTTAGTATGTAAAGGCAAACAAAATTCTTGGATCCTTTGTGCAGGGGAATTGGTGTCCCTGGCTCTTGGGTGGGATGGGTGGCAACAGTCCAGCTGAGCGGGCTTCTAGGATGAATACTCTATGTTCCACAATCACCCTCCATCAGTTCTCCAATTCTCCATCCCATCTAAGTGGTCGATTGTGACATCTGCTGCTTGAACTCCGCCTCCCGAAGACCCAATAGATGGTGCATCTCGGAGATTCAACTGCTTATTTGTAGAAGATGACTTTTGGTAGTGGTGTTTGATGAAGTGAGAGATTTTCCCCAGAAAGAGACTGTTTTCTGCTCTGCCACAGCTGCCAGGCGGAAGGTGACAGATAGGGTATGGGAGAGCTTTCCCTTTACCTCTGCTGTCTGCCTGACTGCAGCCAGAATGAAGATAATCTATGAGCATTCTGAAGCATCACCAATGCTCTCTGCTCTGTATAAATCAAGAGAGTGAAAAGCTTAGTGAAAACAATGCTCTGGGGGCTTTCTTTCTTCACCCTTGCAATGCTATCCATCAGACTCTGAAGGTCATTCAGAGTAGGGGGATCATCATTGGGGAGGAGAGGGGAAAAGAGAAGGACCATGTGGCTAAACAGCAAATAGACAGCAAAAGAAGATCTGGTTCCAAGAAGCATTTATGGAAGTTCTATGTCGGAGTCCACCAACCAGCTGACCATAAGTGGACCGCTGATGTCAAGTGGGCCCAAGGCAAGGATAGTGTTTTGTGTTTATACATCAAGAAGAGATTATTCTATGCATAGAGATGGAAAGATTCAACTCTACCCACTATGGAGGAATGGTTGGTGACATTGACAGATCTTGCTGAGTTGTATAAACTAACTCCTTTGATTAGAGAAAAGACACTATCTACATTTATGGGTGAGTGGAAACCTCTTATGGACTTTTTGCGTAAAAATGAAAAAAAATGAACTTGTGATTTCTGGTTTTGATGATTAGGCAGGATAGATTATAGAAAGAAGAATGTTATGATGTAATTTTAGAGAGAGAGGTTAAAATATAATTGTACTACTGTGAAGAATATTGGAAGCCACTTGCTTTGAATCTTCTTTCTTGCACTTTTTGCTTTTTCTTTGATTTCTTTTTCTCTTTTCTTCTTTTCTTTATATTAGTTTGGATTAGTTTTTATCTTTTGTTTTTAAAGTTTTAATAAAAACTTTATATACAATAATTAAAAAGAAGAGACTTCTTTTATGATGTCTATTCTATTTTAGAGATTACATACAATTTCTGTGTATTTTCCCCTGCAGAACCAGTCTGGTATACTGGTTAAGGTATTGGACTATGACTGAGAAGATTCAAGTCCACCTGAATGACTTGGGCTCTTCCATCACAGGACTACTGTTGTAGAGAAAAATGAAGTGTGGTCCTCATGTAGGAAACTGAGTCACCAAAGAAAAAGGTAGGATATACATCTAACAAAGAAACAAAATAAATAAAAGGATGGAAAGCTGTGATGCTAGTTCTGGAGAAGCTGTGACTGAAGGGAATCCAGATACCACAACAAAGAGGTATTAGAGGCATAATCAATCTGGGGTCTCATGGAGCAAGCCTCTGCCTTTGACTCATCCCTTTCTGAGTGTGTCTGTCTGCAGATTCTGGAGAGCCACTCTCAGCTATGGAAGCTCCTGGGTGACTTTAGCCAGCCACTCCCTTAGCCCAACCTATGTCACAGGTTGTGGTCATAGGGAAAACTGGAAGAGGGAGTGCACTGTATATGGCCTTGAGCTCATGGGGGAAAGATGGGTTATTAATCAATCTAACAAATAAATAAATAATAAAAGGAGGACACTCGGTAAGGCTCATAGACCTATTATTCCAGTGGGATGACTTGTAAAAGCACAGCTTGGATCCTCCATGCATAAGAACATAAGCAGTGCCCTTCTGGATCAGACCCCTGGCCCATCTAGTCCAGATTTCCCAGTGGCCAACTATCTGCATAAGGAAGCCCAGTTGTTCCCTGGCAGATAGGCTTCAGAGGCAGTCACACAGCCATCGAGGCTAATAGCCATTGATCCCCATGACTTCCAAAAATTGGTCTGACCTTTTTTTGAAGCCAGCCAAGCTGGTAGCCAGCACCACATCTTGTGGTAGCAAGTTCCAAAGTTCAATTACTTAATGCATGATAGCAAAGAAAACAAACCTGAAAACAAATTTCTTTAGAGAGTCATTAAAATATGGCACAGGAAGCTTTTGCAGCCTAGTAAACACATCATTGGAAATGAGGCCTAGTAGATCAAATGAGTTGGCTGCTAAAATGATGACACCTTCTTCCCTCACATCCTCAGGTGCTAGAGGCCCAGGTTACGAAATCTTCATAATTCTGATAACTCATAGCTTTCCTTTCCTTTTCTGCCTAATGAACTCAGACGGACTGGTGTGTGGATTTCATTCCAAGATGGATGAAACTGAAACCTAACATATTAAAGATGTTCCACGGTATGGTTTGGAAAAGCAGGCGGATCTAGTGTATATAGATGAGTTGAAAGTCTCTCTGAAGGAATAGATTACAGTTTGGGAGACTCTGGATTCCTGTGTTTGTGTGTGTGCCTTCAAGTCAATTTTTGACTCCTGGCAACTCTCTGGATAAGTCCCTGAGCTTTCTTGGCAAGATTTTTCAGAAGCTGGCTTCGTGCCTAAGGCGGGACTAGAACTCACGGTCTCCCATTTTCTAGCCTGATGCCTTAACCACTACGCCAAACAGGCTCTCCTGGACTCATTAGAAGGTGAGAAATAAAGGGTCATAGTAGTAATAATGAGAAGGAGGAGGAAGAAGAAGAACTAGGCTGCTACTTAAGTGAGCTTCCCATCAAGCAAACTTGCTATTTTTAAAAGCATCATGGAGGGAATCTTAGACTTATTTTTGAAAAGGATTGTCCTTTAGCTTGGGATCTCAACATTTCATAAATTATATGAGATGATTCTAACTTTTATTTGGAAGTGTTCCAAAATGCCTTTTATTGTGAAGTTCTGATTTGGTAGCCGCCAAACCAATCTCCCTCGTTTAATATCAAAATCAAAAGAATCTGTTGAACAGGTGGGCAGGTAGAAACATGTTATTTTTGCTGACTTACTTTTATCGTATTATTAATTATTCCTCTGTGACCAACATCATCATTATTGTCTGTCTGTCTGTCTGCCTATCTATCATCTATCTGTCTATCCTTCCCTTGAAAGGCTTCTGTGGTTTTGCATGGATATAGATCTCTGGGGGCTGACGGGTATTTTGCTTGGGGCAAAAATTCACGGCAGGACATTTTTAGATTTCAAAGCAACTGAGTCAATGAAAACGTTTTACAGAGGGAGGGGAAAAAGCAAAAGAAAAGGACTTATTGTTATTTAAGAGACCAAGCATCTTTGTTTGGGTGCCAAGGCTTGACATGGCCATCCGTCAAATCACCATAAAGGCATTATACTTTCCCTTGGATGCTGAGTGCTTAGCACTCTCTGCTATGGTATGTTAAGCAAGAAGTCCCTTGTGGCTCCCTGTCATGAGCATGAAATCCTCAGAAAAGATTCCAATTGAAAAATGGAATTGGGTTTGCCTGCACAGAATGCATTAGGATCCCCACAGCCTGGCAATGCAAGCCCCATTCCCAACAGTACGAGATGGAGCAGAAAATGACTCAAGAGACTGTGAATTGGAAGATCTCTGCGGAATGGGAGCAGCTCATCCCTGCTGCCAAGCAACATGGAAAATGCTTCTAACGCCGGGCTTTTATCGTGTCCTCAGCAGCTGTGCTGTATGCACATGAAGAAGCTACACTTGAAAAACGGCTATTTATCAGCTCAGATGGCATAATCAATAACCTCTCCCTCCTCCTTGACATTGCCTTGATGGAATACCCAATCAGAAGTTATTTAACAATCTGCAAGATGCAACTGACACCAGGAAGCACCTACTTACAACTCCACCATTGGATGGCCCATCAAGTCCCTGAGCTTTTCACCTCACCCAGCCCAACGTCTTTCATGTCTCCGTGCATAGCTGGTGTGTATTCCCTTAGTTCCTTCCTTCAACTATCTTTTCCTGTTTCCTTCCCTTAAGAACCTCTCCCCCCATGCCTCTTTGGCAGGTAAACTTTATAATGGTCATAACTTACCTGTGCACAGCTTCATTAAAGTCAGTGCCAAGACAGAACTGAGTAATTGAACCTGTTCCTAGGTGATTCTTGTTACAACTTTTCTGAAAACAGCTTTCCTGAAGCCTGTGCTTTTTTCACTATAAGCACAGAGTGGTTAAAAGGGGCTACTTTAGGTTAGACATTTTGTGTGTGTGTGTAAGGAAGAGTGGACTAAAGAGGAGATCACAGAATGGACAAACTACATTTCACGTTGGCTGAAAATGACTCCTGCATTTCTTTCTTTACTGTTCTCTTTCAGTGTTGGATGGAATGAAATTTTCTTCCATTTTCTTTTCCCCACCTAATGATCATTACCTTCTCATGCTTCGCTTTGCTACAACTTTACTTACAACTCTGGACACTGAGGGCACGAAGTGTTCTGTTTATCAGTGGACAACACTATTTGCAGTCCTTTGCTTTGCACACTTCTGTTCTATCTCAAGGGAAGGCTTCATAAGGAATCTCATTCTTTGGGTTGGAATATAGGTATATATTTAGTTGGGAGAACAGCAAGAAGCACCAGTTCTGTAGGCTAGATAGGAAAATTAGAAAGAAAAATTCCATGCAATGGCAAATCACTTCCATACTGTTGCCAAGAAAATGATGTGTGCAGGTTCACAAAGTCATCAAGAGACAAGCACAACTCAGGAGAGACTCTGACCTTTACTGTATAAGACAGAGGCTACTTTATCTGACCTCGAACTAAGCAAAGTTCTTATTGACCTTGAATAAGTTGTAAAGGATTTGGGACTCATACTGTTCTTGGGGTCATAATATCTCTCAGAATAAAGGTGCACATCGTTTTTTGCTTGAGGGTCATATTTGATCTTTCAGCATTATGCCAGTCAGTGGGTAGAATCAATGATAGTTAACCTACTTAATCCCTATATATGACATAGTGTCCCCCTTCTGAAATATTAACCCTTAAAATTAATCAGCCAATTTTGGAGTTTTTTTGAGGTCTGTCCATGACTTTGGGGACAGCAAAAATGACAGAGGGAAATGCCATGGCATGGGACATTTAGTTCCCTGACTGCTTCTCAGCCCGGAAAATAAAATCATGGTTTATATGGCTGCTCATATCTGATCTCTTTTGGAGAGAAGAATTCAATAGATGGCTGGACTTTATATGCATAACCCAGAAGTTACCTGAAGCTGTTATGAACCCATTTCTCTTCTCTTGGCATCATATATTAATGCCAGGTGCCAGAATCCACCCTCTGCACCCCTTTCCTTCTTGTCACTGATCAATAACTGGCTGTACTGCTAATGACTTCCACCGACCCTGTGGTGCAGCCCATCATTTGGACAATGAGAGCTGAGTCAGGAGCCTCCTCATCTCCCTTCAGGACATTGACTAATCACCACCATTAAAGGCAGAATTACAGACAAAGGGTGAAGGCACTGCAATGTTTCATGCAGCTGATGACCAAATGCCCACTACTGAAGAAACACACAAGGAATTCAAATAGCAAAGCCACTTCCAAATCTCTTCAAGCTCTAAGCAAGAGAAGGTGATGTATTGTATGAAAAATTCCCTTGAAACATTTGTCTCCTTGGAAGACATGCAGACTGTTACCAATTCTGGAGGAGGGTAGGAGGCTACTGGTCGGATGAAACAGTGCCATCTAGTGGTTGTCTGGAGTCTTGCAGCCCAGATCTGGTAGCTCTAATGTTACGTGCATCAATTTTTACCATCAGAGATGGAAACATGGTTTTAATAAAGCTATAATTTATGATGGGTCCTTCAAAACTACAATATCATGAGATTCTATTTGCATACTGCAACAAAAGCCACATAACATTTCTTCCTCTTTCTCTTCTTCTTCCTGGTAATGCATAGAGAGTTGACCACCCAATTCCAAGAATATAGTTGGGGAGGTCTAGAGTCATCAAATTTGATCTCTTAACACTTGGGCCAGTGATTCCATACCAAAGAAACTTCTACCACTAAATTTCTTTCATACACCACTCTCTGACCTCATACACAGAAGCAGAGAGACTCTTGAAACTTCATCTAGAGCTGGCCAGCCCCACAACAGCTAGTCTTGAAGATAATACAGCTGACCCTTCCACGAAGGCCCTAGTTCATCCATACCACATGTAGCTACACTATGAATGCTTTTGGCCAAAAACTTAATTGGCTGTGGACAAATGTTGAATCTCTTTGTCACTCAGCTATTGACTTTGTCTTACAGCATAGAATCAGTGGCTTCTGATGTCTTGATATAAACTTTTGGAATGAGTTAAAATATTTAGGGCCATATAGATTGCAACCTAGAGAACAGAAAGAACTCATTAGTGATCTGACTGAACTTTATTATCCCTGGGAATAGCCAGATGGCTAGAGGAGAGCAAATATTGTCCCTATGGTTAAAGTGGGGGGAGGGGAGAGGACTAAAGAAATTACAGACATGTCGATTTTGTACTGAGACCTATAAAAATTCTGGAGTGGATCATTGATTGAATTGTAAGCACATTAAAAACAATGTTGTGGATGGATTTGTCAAGAACAAGACTTGTTAGACTAATCTTATTTCATTGTTGTGTTTGGGTAACATGTTTAATAGACTGTATGACTGCTGTGGACATATCATAATTTCTGTAAATTTTGGTATTCCGATTGGCATGATACTTTAAGAAGTATTCAGAAAAGCTAAAAGAGCTCCTAAGCTGGGCATGAAGAGGCCCCTACTTCCAGTAAGGGAAGCACTAGAAGATGTGTTTCTCACTGTGAAAGGTGAATGAAGCATATTGTCCCTGCACTTTGACAAGATGGAACATCTGGACTGTCCAGTACAATTTACCTTGTCAAGACTAGCTGCCCCTACTTCCCAGAGCCTTACCATTTACCCAAAATGGTGGTGGGATCCCCTTTGTTGGATGGGCTTAAGCAAAGGTTACACAGCTCTTCGGAGAAGACTTTAATTTGGATTTTTGCATTGAGAAGGGGATTGGATTCCATGATTCTGTAATTTTGTGAATTCTGAATGGTCTTGGAAATATGGAACATAGGCTGCTGATCTGCACGTTACATACAACATCAACAGTCACAGTATCATCTTGCTTCTGTCACATCATTTCAATTAACCACCTGAAAGAGCTAGCATGAAGTTAAAATACTGTGTCCTGATAGATGCCACTCTGAGATCCTTGGAGGAAAGGGAGGAAATTAAACAAGATTGCATTTTTTGGACTTTGCAGCCTCAGATACTTCCTGTCATTTTGAGACCATTTATTGCAGCTGGATAACTCACCCCCCCCCCTTTAATACTGCACAAACAGACTTTGAATTGTCACAGAAAGGAAATAAGTAAACACACACAGTGTCACCCTGGGTCTATTACAGCCAATTTTTAAAATTAAAGCAACATTGTGAAACGGAGAGAAGCATTTGTAGGCAGTTCTTGTTTTCTTCTCTTTCATGTGATCTCAGGCTAAATTTCTCTGCTCTAGCTCTCTCTTGCTCTCTGGCTTTCTAAGGCTGCATGGGAGGGAGGCAGAGATTGCAAAGGAATGCAAAAGCCGATCACAGATAAAAAACACAGTAAACCAAATCTCAGCCCTGCTAAAGAAGCAAGCAGAAGAAACTTAACAACCCCGCCTTGATTCAGCATGGTATAAGAGAAGACAGAGGGAGACTGGCAGGCTTTCAAGATTTAGTTATTATACCCTACAAAAAGAAAAGCGAATTTCAATATCCTTGCGATGTCTGATTTCTGAGCTGGTCCACCTCAAAGGACTGACAGGCTTTTCAATCTGACCAGTTTCACTGTTTACAAATGATAGAAGATCACCTTTACTGTTCATCCTTGGATTTTCTTTTATTCATCAGCTGGCATATTATCAGTTTTGGATTTTGACTGAAGATGTCTGTTAGCAAGAGTTAACAACCCTTATTTTCCTCACAATTCTGGATGATCCATCACTATATAAAGTCATTCTTCCCTGCTAGTTTTTGGTGCACATGGAGTTTGCTTTCTTTCATTAAAGGGTAATGGTCTTAGAGGACTTGTAATGGAAATCTCAACAGCATTTATACACACAGACTGTTTTATTTATTGTGCTAAACATAACATGATCAGTGTGATTTTGGCTTAGCATTATCATTATTGTGGCTTATAAACTAAAATACAGTTTAGGGTTAGGTGAAATTAGCTGTTTGTGGTTTACAACATAAATCACAAATAGACCATGACTTAGCAAGATCGGGAGAGAAATCAGAACCGGGTTCACGTACTTCTAGTGAATGGGATGAGAGTTCTAGCAGCCAATCCCAGAAGCACCCAAACTCAGCCAATTTTCAGCTGTGGATCATCTTCTTTTCAGAGATAATGAAGCATGACCAGTATAGACCCCAAGGGTGTCCATAGGGAGGAGATCCAAAAAATCAAGGTGGCTTCTTGATGCCCATAAAAAAGGGAGGGACTTCGATTGCCTGGTTGTGGCCACCACCTTGACCTTTTAACCCCTCCCTGCCACCACTTGCTGAGATGAACCTGTTAATCTCAATCAAATCCCACAAAAGTATCCATAAGCATTGCAAAGCAGAGGTTCAAGTTGCTCAGTAGCTAAACATTGTACTTAAAGAAGGAACACAAACATCCTAGTCAGACAGTCCCTAAGATGGCAGGTCTCTCTCATTTCCATGATGCAACAAACATAGTCAACTGCTCTTCCACTCTGCAAACATCCCAGTTCACTTACATCCCTTCTAACTCTGAGGAGATCCTGCCTTAATGTGCAACAACTTGGAAACATTCAGAAAAGACTAACCTGTTTCACCTGTCCCACCGGCAGTCAGACTGCCCCCCCCCTCAAATGAGTCAAATCAGGCTGAATGGAATAAGCTTTTCCTCCCAGCATGTCTGATCCCCCACTGTCTCTACCATTCATCTCTAATCTTCCATTTAAGCTTACATTTAATCTCCAAAGGAGATAAAAGCAGAAGAATTATCCACACCAGCATGACACAAAACCTTCTTAGCTGCACGATCCACTTTTTCATTCCCCCAAAATGCCTATGTGGATCAGGATCCAACAGAAATGAATATTTTTTTAAAAAGAGCCAAAATTCTCTGTTCAGAAAACAGCTTTAATTCATCAAATCATTCTTCCAGCCCACTCCTCCACAGCACTGAGTCATCCCCAGACGGCCAGCTTTATCCCTTAGCCTTCAAGCCTCCACTCTAAATCAGCTGGATTCCATTGGCTTAGTCAAAATGCTGGGTTTTACTTAAGAGCAGTAGCAACTTCCGACAAGGCTGTAACTCCCAAGGGCCTTTCCTTTCAATCTGGTGCTTCTATGGCTTTCAGCCCTCTGCCTCTTCATTTGCTACTGCTGGTGTTCTTCCTGTGGACCTGAACAGGTCTCAGGAGAGTCTATATCAGAAAATAAGGCTACAGGTAACTTCACACCAGAAACTGGTATTTTGCTGCTTGCCTTCTGGCTCCTTCAGGGTCCCAACTTCCCTGAGTCCTCCTAGTTCTCTGAGGATGACCTTTCAGCATGAACCATGTATGTCTCCCTTTCCTCCACCTGGAAGTGAAAGTTGCCATGTGGAGACATTTTTTTACCATCATAATATTACAAACAAAATGATAAAATCTCTGATTTGGGTGTCTCATCCCACCCCACCATCCCCACACATGTCTTTCCACTATAGCCCTTCAGGTTATCCTTCCCCCAACTGCAAATCAAAAGCTATTCCTGAGATTTGTTTTGTAGATCAAGACTGCACGGGCAGGCTGATTTTGCCAGGCTGCGGAAATGACTGATGGCTTGTTTCAAAGGCAATTAAGCTGCAAATGGGAGACCACACAGACACCTTCCTTCTCATCTGCCATCCTTTATATTCTGGCCTGCTCATGTATCTACTTGGGGCCTTTTTCACCAGCAATGCCTTGTTCTTTGGAAAGGAAAGATGGGTGTATATGGTTTCATGCCTTCACATGCATGCTTAGGTCATTAAAGCTGATAGCATGTCAACTTTTCTCCTGCAACTTTGGGCAAAGAGCTTTAAGTCTCCTTTGCTGTTGGGTCCTGGCAAGGTTATTTGGTAGGGTTAATGCTTACTAGCTCAAACAACAGGGTGAGCATCCATCATGAGCTCTTTCACAATATTCTACAACATTGCTAGATTGGGGGCAACATGAGAACATTGGGTTTTTAGATTCAACAATGTTTAGAATGTAGGTTTTAGTGATAAAAAGCTAAACTGGAACAAGGTAGCACCTGGCCTTAGGCTGTGGCAAAGTCCAAGGATACCTGAAGCTGATGTTAAGAGTACATTGGCACAGCACATTTTGTCACCCTCTTGTTGACAGGCTTTTAAGAAAAGGATGCTAAGATGCCACCAACAACAAACCTTGGCTTCCAGTTCTCATTTCTGCTAACAGAATGACAATGCTCTGTAGCACTAAGCCTTAGGGAAGGCTCAGGTCCTTGTTAAAAGGGTCTGGATGACTTCTAAGATGGGGGCCTACACAGTCCCATGAATGGAATAGGCTGACTTAGCATGTCCCATCTCTTCAGTCTTAGCATGTCCCATATGTTCTCTGCAATCCCTGCAGGAATAAATGAGATGTACATATATGCTTATGTCCTGAAAATCCAAATAGCATATACAGAGGGCAATATTAGCTTTGTCCTTGATTTTTCCAACTGGTAATTCCTCACACTTGCCCATTTCCCTGTTCCTTGTCTCAGTGTCCTTGATCTTCTCCAAACCTGAAAAGTGAAATCCTTTTCCAAATTAGAGCTTTTTCTTGGGTCGATTGCCATTCGTACGTTTAACATGAATGCCACAGACAAAAGTGATCAGGGTTACAATACAAAATCCTAATGTTATTATCTCTAAAGCATTTACTGTACACTTCACTGCTTAATTATAGTCTATTGCTCAAATTAAAACAACCAGCTGTTTCATACTGTAAGGGACACCTAGCCTTACTGGACCAGCATGAAAGAGAATAGGAAAAACAGGTATGGATCTCCTTTCATATCATTAAATGTTGCCATTTTTAAAAGCCTTTAAACAGGTTTCAACTTAAAAACATAGTTGAAATACTGACAATTGAAGTAGATGTCAACAATTTTGCTTTTCCATGCCTGATTCAGATTGTTTCTCTGGTCCTCCAACAAACAGCTCAAGCTGTAGCCATCAGAAGCTGTATTAAAGTCTTCCTTCTAACTTATTAAAAAAGGGCCCTCTATATGCTCAGAATCAATGTCTGAACAGAAAAGGAGAGGACTCCATTCCCATGGTCCCCAACTCATCTCAGGGCAGAAGACACTGCTGTGCGAAGGTCACCAGGAGTGAAAGAGATAATACAGCACATTCCCAAAGGAGGCTGCTTTGATGACATTATCAGTCAGTTCCAGAGTCTTGGTGCATTGGTTCCAGAATAGTTAACACTCTCCCCCTCATTGGTTAGAGGGTATGGTTGGAAAGATCTGCTTCTAAGCATAGAGGCTGTAGACTTCAAAGAAGATATCTGATTCACTGATGACATCACTGAGCTTCATGACTTAGGTCTTATCAAGGTTTCAGAAAAGTTCCCAAAAGGTTAGGTCACTCAGATGGGTGAGGATGTTCCTATCTCTATAAAAAGTTCCTTTAGAGTGTTTTGGATGAATATGAAAGGATAACTAAAAAAAAAAAATTTCTATGAGAACTCCACAATAGTTGTCACATCTTGGATTTCAAATATAAGGACTATCCAGGAGCAATACCAACTTGCCCCCACAGCATTTTGAAAAGCAGCATGTTTTGAACGCGTGAAAATCTCTGGTCTTTGAGATTGCAAAGTTCTGGCCAAAAGGCTGTTCTTGTGAAATAAAAGATGTCTGGCAACCTTAACTGGAATGCCACTAAGATGCAGTGATTGTTAAGAAGGTGCTATTGACTGGGGGCTTAAATGCAACAGAAACACATTCAGTATAAGCAAACTGTGCCACTAAACTATTACGGAGTTGCAAATAAATCTTTAATGAATATTCTTTCAGGAAATCTCTTGCTTTTAATTATGTGAAAACTGTTTTTTAAAAGGCAAAATGAAAAGCTTAGTTTTGCCGCAATGACCAGATGAAGAAAACAAGGGCGATAAGGAAATGAGTATGGGAACCATTCCAAAATCAACAGATTCTAAAGAATTCTGCTGAAAGCCTACGGGAGGGCCAAGGTAAGGGTGTTGCTCCCACCAAACTCCATGACATGACCGGGGGTGTCTGCAGGTGTGGTCCAAAAAGCCAAAATAGCAGCCGTACCTGAGTGATCAAAGCAAATGCAATACACAAAAACAAACCGGTAGCAGTTCAGTCACACTGTTATGTGGAATGGAGGGTGACTCCACTCATTTTATTTATTTTATTATGCATTTATCTCCCACCTTTCCTCGGGGGTCCATGATGGTTCCTCCACAACAGCAACCCTACCTAAAGGAATTTACAGGTGACCTTGGGGAAAGCATAAGAGAGCCATGGGGGGGGGGGAAGTGAGCCAATAAGGAGGGAGTTGGAGAAGAGATTACACAGTCCTGAAATAGGAGGCAACTCTAACCAACCAACTGTGATTTTGTTTAGTCAAAGATGGGGCAGAGAGAAACTTGGGGAGGCTTTCAAGCATTAACCATAAAGTAGCATTCCTGAAATCTCTTAGCCTGCCTTTTCTCGAAGGTGTAAGGCCCTAAGAGGTAGACATATCTGAACAAGACTGACTAGCTCAGGAACATCCAGTGAATTCCCTGGCTGAATGGGACCTTGAACCTATATCTCCCTGGTCCCCTTCTAAGACCTTAACCCAATGTTTCTCAACCTTGGCAACTTTAAGATGTGTGGACTTCAACTCCCAGAATTCTGGGACTTGAGGTCCATACATCTTAAAGTTGCCAAGGTTGAGAAACACTGCCTTAATCACCATGCTACACTTCCATTCCAGGAAATACTAGAGAAATTGCCTCTACCGCCATTACTATTTGCTTTTTTTAATTAAAGAAAGACCTCTGGGCCCTTTGCTCATTTTAGATGATAAATGCAGCCTCATTTATTCCTCAGACCAATCTGGAGAATTTTTCTCTGGATTTTTAATTTTAAAAATCAGTCAGATATTTTCCAGAACAGAAGCCCACCCCTAAAAGCAGATAATGAAATGAAGAAGTATACCCTACCCAATATATCGACTTCTGATAGTGCTGGGATTCATACGGCTAGAGCTTTATGAACTATAGTAATTCCTTATTGGGATACAGAATGTAAAGAAAGACAATGAAATGAGCCTGCTCATATCCAGGTTAGTCTGTCAGTCACCTGCAATGTCCTGATATCAAAGAGAATATATTCAGTGCTTAGCTTCTAAAATAGATGGGCTCTAAAACTATTGGCCCCATGTCAATCAAGCTAGAAGCCCTTAAATCTATCTGATTTGCAAAGGCTGATAACTTTAATGCATGCTTCCTATAAAAGGCATTATTGTCTTTACTTTTGTATCAGATGTTTTAAAGTTAAACAACGCATGGGGTTAAGAAGAGTTTCTGGTGGAGATTCTGCTGGGGATACTAGAACTATTTGATAGGATTACAAGTTGCTTTGGGCCTCCCAAAATAGGGATCCAACATGGCATTTTTCCAAATCAGAACAAAATTGGTATCTGGCAACTGCTCCCTGGTGAGAAAGAAGAGAGAACAACTTACTATGATCTTACTATGCTGCTGGCACTTGTTAAGTGTAAGACATAGAACTTGGGCCTCACTGACAGCTACCCAGGGATATACACTGTGTTTATTTGAAGAACAATGAAAACAAATTCACTGTAACATAAAGTCTGGTGGGAGGGCTACTGAAAATTCATTTTGGCTGGGTTTACATGGGATGCTAGACTAGGGTAATGCAAGCTGAGTAGACTGTAGTCCAGGTTTTAAGAACTAAGCTATTGTTTTGACATATTGTATGAAGCGGGCCATCATGTTAAGCCATCAGCTGGTTTATTTGGGGCATTGTGTGTTATGTCAACCCAACTGTTGTGTTTTGCTAAGTCTGCTTTAGATTGCAATGGGAACTTAGCCCAAAATGTTTTATGTGTTATACACAGGATATATTTGGTTAAAGCTCTTTCTTTCTGCCTGAAATCAACACAGAGACACAACAATTAGAAGGGAGGGAGGAAAACCTTCCATTGCTTGGGTAGAACATGTGGGACTCTATGGGATGAGTATCCAGGAATGGGTTCTGAAGCCACATCAAGTACTTTGGTTTAGCATGCTATGTGGCTGCAACAACTGTGGCTTATAAGGCAAAGACTGCAATTTGTCAAGCTGTGTGGCCCTAGACAATCTTGTTTTATTCATAAGCTTAACTGTAGTTAAGCAAATCATGGTTTCGTGTGATGGAATCCCAGCACATTTATACCTGGCTTGCATCCAATAAGAACAGAAATGTTAAAATCCTTTCTTGAAGCTACTTTTTACTCTCTACACTCCCTCTTCCAACAGTCAAGCCCTCTCACTGTCATTCCATGTTCCCTCCCCAGCCCCCCCCCTTCCAATGTATTTTATTGCTTCAAGTTCTCTTCCTCTCCCTTCCACCCCTGTGATGGAGATGGCTTCCCTTTCCTCTGAGCTTACACCATCTCTTGGAGGACAAAAAGCAAAGTAATGCTATTTCCTGAAGCAGACCAAGATGGATGAAGAGTTTGCTTTGGGCACGTGCAACAATTTTCGGAAAGGAATCAAACTATTGAGGAAAAATTAATCTGCACACTGAAAGACTTAATTATTCATAACATTCTTTAGTTACTTCCTTAGGTGTTCATTTCCAACTTCAAAGCCTTTGCTAACTTAGGAGGCTCTGCATATTCACAAAGCCACCACAGACAATCGCATCAGAATTTCTTAGTCATTTATTTCAACTAGTATATGGATAGGTGATGTTCCTTGAGTGATGTTCCACAATTTCTTTGGGTATGCACCTTTTGAGCTTGGTACATATATCAGAATAAAGCCTAATATGATTCGTCTGGTTTTAGTTTAGCATGTTATGTGGACTCATAGCAGTTTATTAAACAAGCCATAGCTTAACCCAATGTGTAAATTCACGTATGCATACACACACACACATATGCATACTGACCCTAGGTCAATAACTTCTCCAATTTTTTTCTTTTTCTTTTTAAAGAAGCAAGCTGCAATTTTCAGAAGCAACATTATTTTATAGAAAACATGGGACCGAGGGGTAAAGAATTTTCTGCAAATCTCACTGTACTTGCAATTTCTCATAGCTTGTGTGAATTAGCCAACCCTTTCCAAAGCAGCTTTCTTCTTCCTGAGAACAGTGACACGGTTACATGTGTAATCAGATTTGCCATCACTCTGAATTAGCTTAATTTCCCCTTGGTGATGTTCTCCCGTACCCAAATTTGATCTGCTGTGTGATGACATAGTTCTTTATAGGAGGAAAATGACTGATGTGGGGAAGGAAAAACAAGGCAGAGTGCCAAAGCAGCTGCTGATAGGGTCTGAAGAAATCTACTGCAGCATTGTGCCAAGATTTATACCACTGATTCAAGAGAGAATATCACTAGAATGTGGACTAGAGGAATGTTATGGAAAAGATGGATCCCTTTCAGCTCCATCATGGAAAATATGTCAAAACGATTAAATGAAATGGAGAGTCCCCCCCTTCCTTGCAGTCTTAACTAGTACCTTCCACAATCACTGCCCCTCGCAACACTTTTGCAAATATAGATCACTCCAAATTGAAAAAATGTTAATGACTGCCTTCTTCAGCTGTCTAATTTCACTTGACAGATGGAGGCAATGAGGTCATCATTCCCTGCATGCTTTTTCTTCTACAGTGCAAGACTTCTATTAAAACAACTAGACATCTCTCACTTTACGTGGGTTTATACTAATTAAGGTGGTTATCGTTCTGTGGAAAGGGTCTTTGATGTCTGCAGTCAAAGTTTCCTAAAAAGATTTAGAAGGAGGTAGAGAATTTGTTCATAGCAAGGACCATGCTTTCTCCTAGTTTTTCAGTGGCTGAGCATCACAGGAGTGTGTGGCAATGAAATCACAAATGGAGGCAGGTTGGAGCTTTTAGCCCTTCGTTTGTCTGTTGGTTTGTCCTTGTCTTACAAAGGATAGTAAAATGGTACATTCAAACTAATGAAACACACACGCACACATATCATGCCACCAGTTTGATAAAATGATTTCTATGTATCCAGAAGAGGCCATGTAGATTAATGAATCCCTGGTTTTTAGGCATGCCCAATTTGATTTGGAATTACCAGGGATATCCAGAGGATATGGTCAGAAAAGGCAGCCATCATGGTGTAACTGAACCTGCTTTTTAATATGCATTGCATCATCATGGCCACCATTCTGACTTTTCCAACCATACCCCATGGACTCTCCTGGGCATTTTTATGTTATTCATTCCTACCTCTTCCTTCACTTCATACCACTGGATTTGGCATGAAAAAAATACTTGTTGCATTGGTAAATCCTAGCTCAATTTAAATCCAGAAGGTACAATCGGAGACTGAAAGATTGACTGTGTCAGCTCTCGATTCCATCATATCCATATTTTCTCTATCTTTAATTCCATGCAGCATGCCTCTCTCTCCCTCTCCCATCTTCCCTTAGGCAGAATTGTCTGACATAAAGACAGATTTCTCAGCTGATGTAAATGCAATCTCATTTCATCAAGGCCAGGAGAGCAACGTCAACTTATGCCAACTGAAGAGTGGGCTCACGGTCTTTAAGAAACTGCGAACTTGTTTAAACCTGGTTATTCCCTTTCTCTGTTCCCAACCTTCAGAAGATTTCAGGGAGGTGGAATGGATGAATTATACACTAGAAATGTCAACTTCTAGGTAGAATGATTGGTGGAGGTAGAGAGAAAGTGAGAGAGAGAGGAGGAAACAAGAACCAAGGCGGTATGTGTGTCTGTGTGTGCGCGCATGTGTCATACAGATGGAGGAAATATCCTTGCGGGACTAAATTGCATTCAACATAATAAACTATCATCTTGAAACGAGTGCTCCAATTGAGTTTTGATGTAAACGTTAATATTTTCTCCACTCTGCTATTCTCTGCTGGGGAGATCTCATGTATATTTCACTAGGTGTCCTACCTACCGTTGCTCTCATACATCAAAGGGTTCGAGGACAAGGAGCCTGATTCTGAAAACATTATTCTTTTAAAGATTTATCCTCTCGTCTGACCACCTTCTCAGCTGAGGGAGACAGTGAAACCTTCCATAAATTATTTTAATGCACTACATTAAAATACATACACAGTACATAGACTCTCCTGCTTCCCCCTAGCAAACTTGTAAGGCAGGGATGAGGCAAAAAAAACCCATGCAAACATTTAGGGTGATGCAAAGAAAAAACAAAACAGTTCTGCTTCCCTGTGTTTGATAGTTTAGGCCCCTTTTGCAAGAGTATTATTTATTGATTGAAATTGCCATTAGTTCGTTTGACCGTCTTTTGCTTGGCCCAGCCCACCATGATGTCATCAGGTAGACAGGTCTGACTGGCTCTGTTTCATTGTGACATCATCTCAGTCTGTTTTTGGTGGGATCAGCCCTGGCACCAATCCCAAAGGTATTGTCCTCATTCATGGTTGCCTTAATTTACTATGTAATGATAGAATCAAAGTTACTCATCTATTTGTATCATTTATCCTTGAAGGAAAGGGGAACAGCAACCAGGCAGAGGGAGATAGAAAAGAGTCAGGCAAATGCTGTAGTTTACTGTTATCTTTCTAAGAACAATTTCTTCTTCTTCACCAAATCTACAACTTCCAATTTAAATGCAAGGCAAACCCTAAAGAACATTGAATCAAATCCTTAGGAGAATAGAGACTTCAGCCCACAAAGATCTTTTATATTCTTCTTGTTCTCTTCTCACTCATTCTCTGTGCCCAGAACAGGAGAGAAATTGTTCAATTTGCATTTTAATACAATCCTTCCCAATTCATGTTTCCCAAATGTATATATGAACTGGAATAAACTTTTAGGCCACCAAATGAGCACTTTTCCAGACTTCATGGTGGAGTTCTCAGTTGAGAGAAATAGCTGTAATTTGTTTATCTGATGGAGAAGGGCCTGCAAAAAAGCAAAGACAAACACAGAAAAATGGCAAAGTCCAGGTCCTTAATCTTGCTGTATAAATTGAAAATGTAGAAAAGATGGCAAATTGCTCAACTTTTTTATTCTTCCCCAAAATCAATTCCTCAGAAATATTGAAAACTTCGGGGTACAATTCATTAAAAATGAACTAACAAGTAACAATCTGACTTATGGGGTCACTAGGAGTCGAAAACGACTTGAAGGCAGATAATCAGTCAATCATTCAACAAATAACAATAGTTCAGTAAAAGTCTAAAAATGCTTAACATTTTAAATTACTTAAGCTGCTTTAAAACATGGGCAATGCTACCTAATCTGGCCAAAGTTTTATTGAGAACTAGTTTCTCTTCTTCCTTATTCTTCTGACTAAACTATAGGAAAACACTTCAACATGATGTAGAGCATGGTTGGTGATAATGTAGTAGCTTTTCAAGGCTGGATGCTTTGGGAACTTTTGGTAAAAAAAAAAAGGAAAACATTCCCCAAATTTTCTTCTACAAGAACTAAGAAGCTGTGGTCACACAGCAGAGGTAAACAAGTCAGTTACAAATGTAACAATCACATTCACTCAATATTGTAGTCTTGTTTTATTTTAACCTAGGTTAGCTTTGTATATGTATGTCTTAGCACGGTATGTGGTGGTATGGTTAGTTTATGATTCAGTCAGAAGTACCTGGTATAAACTACAATGATGCAAAAATGAGGGAAGATTTGCTGTGAGGCCACTTTGCAAAATGCAGCCTTTCATGATTACACCCCAAAATTGGATGTCCCAAGGCACATTTCACCATCTGCCCCTCTTGAGGAGGCTGATGGATTCAGTGTATTGTGGAAACCCAGAAAAGAGCTAACTCACTAAGCAGATTAAGTGTCGTTGTGTGAATCCAATGAACAAAAGCCAGCCTATTCCAAATTAAGAGGGAATAGGTTTCATCCATAATTAACTGCAGTAGAAATTGTAGGAAGCTTAGATACCACAAAAATCCAAACTAGCTTGCATGAAGATTTGCAAATTAAGTTCTCTTATGATGCATTTGGCTTGATTGTTCAAGCAGCCTATATCAGCTCCATTGTTCGTGAAAAGAACAGGACAGGGTATTCTCAGTGCAGAATAGAAATGTAACTTCTCAGTCTTCTATAGCACCTTCCAATAAAATGCAACAATACAGCCTTCTGAAACAGTTGGTCATCAAATTTCTATGATATATCAGTCATAGTAAGTGTTAACTTTCTCTGAAGATAAAATGTTAACTCAGTGTTGCTGATAGAGCTGGAGAAGCTGTTTAGCCATAATTGTTAGCAATAAGGATGTTCCAAGAAGTCCAAACGTTATGCTTTGAGAATCTAAAGAGCATTAAGGGTGTTTAGATATTTTGGGGGGCTTATGCTAAGCAAGGGAATCATAATTAGGTGTACTACAGAAGCCTAATTGCATTTCAATATGCTGCTTTCTCTAGCCATCGAAAAAGGGGCTTTCCTGATATATGATGTAGCCGAGGCTATGAATAGCTGAATACCTTATTGTGGAATCCAATGATAAAAAGTGAAGTCAAATAAACTTAGTAGGACTTACTCTTTGGTAAAAATGCATAGAGTTGCAACCTTTGTACGTCTGATATACACTTGCATGCCACACACTAAACAGGAAGGATATTGCCTGTTGATTTAATCTATAGATTCCTTAGCTTATTCCCCTCCAAGCCCAAGGCAAGTCTCCAATCTTGGAGGAGAGAATCCACCATTAGATGCTGCACCTGTCTTCCTCTCCATTAAGTTCTTCCTAATGGGTCAATCTCCCATTAGGGTGGCCATCCTACTTGAGGCAAAGCATGGCAGCCCATCAGAGGTGTTCTTTTAAAAAAAGAGTTCCGGGAAGAATGGGGAAGAACATCAGAGCTCTTTGACTCATCAGTAGGCATACTGCACTCAGAAATCAAAAGGAAGGGAGTCATTGCTGCAACTGCCTAGAGTCTTAGCAGCAGAGCAGTAAATTGACTAAAGAAAGAAATATATAAATACCCCCCACCCCCCCTTTGCAATTCACAGTTGTGAAATCTGGGAAAGGCACCCTCATCAAGCATTTTCCAATCTGCAAATGCCAATGATAAAAAACTTTTAACCCCAAAATAGGGCTCTACTCTAACCCTTTCCTTGATTGGGTAGCCTCTTCATTTGAAGTACCATGAACAATACTATGGAAATCCTTTTTTTTTTTTTTTTTTAACAGTGACAGATTTTTTTTTTTGAACTTCTGAGATTTTTTTAAAGCAGGAGCTGTTCTTTTGCTTTCTTGCATTCTGATAATAAATAAGGACTGTGTATTTGAGAAGAGGTTCAGAGGTCTCTGAACTTCTGTTTCAAGCTTTATGTCCCTTTCCCACCTTACGGGCAAACTTTCCACTGTATCTACATTCTGGTTAATTTAAATCTTTAAGTTGTTCTGGTTACCCAGCCATAAGCCATTTTACCGATTCGGCATAAGATTTATATTTACATATTTAACATTTGTTTGCTTCTTTGAGTTGTATCTTGCCTTTCGTAAAGAAGCTTAAGATAGTGGACACCTGTAGTTCTCCCTCCTCCTGCATTTTCATACAACAACAATTCCATGAAGTAGATTGGGCTGAAAGATTGTGACTGGCCCAAGGTTCCCCATGGAGCTTCCATGGTTGAAGGTGGACTAGAAGCCAGATCTCCCTAATGCCAGTCCAACAATTTATCCACTACACCAAACTGGTGGCACTATTTATTGATTTGCATGTTTGCTTGATTATATTTGTATGTTTATTTATTAAACCTGTATACCACTAGTTTCAGTAACTTGACTCACCACAGTTGACAGCCAACACATAAAACCTCTGTGGTAAGAAACAATAAAATCTCCCCACTAATAGGACTCAGACAAACATAGCCCTAAAACATCCAGAGTAGGTTTAAAAATAAAGCATTTAAGACATGAAACAATAACAAAAAGGGGGGGGGAGGACTATTAATGGCATCCATGCACTAGAGAAAAGTTGTAAGAAGGGCTCCCTCTTTCGTTGTGACTTGAATGTTATCAGGGAAGGGATGAGCTTGATGTCAATGGGGGAAGCCCTTTCAGAGCACCAGAATGGCAGTGGAGAAGCAGTGCCTCCTGGCACAGCCCTCCCCCCAAACATTTGGGAAGTGGGTATCAGCAGTTCCCCCCCCCCTTGAAGATAGATAGCTATATATAACATATTTTGATAGAAAAAGCATCTCTAAATCCCAGCCAGGAAAGATTCATCAGTTCACTGCTCTATCCCAGAGAGGAAATGGTTCATTACTCCAAAGGCAGGAGAATAGTCTCATCTAAGAAGTGGAGGAAAGTAGACCTCCCATGATATGGGCAGAGCGACATACTTCAGAAGCAGCTGAAATGAGACAAGGAAGCAAGACGTAGCTGTGGATGAATCAGAGTTCCAGAAGTGCCACCTACTGGGCACATGATGGAGCTTCATGCTCTGTCCCTCCCAAAATTGTTCCTAGAAAACTGTAAGTACAGATGCCTTCCTTCAGTCCTGACCTGTGTGACTGCATCCATGCAGTTTTCTTGGAAGTATTATAATACTTTGCCATCATTTTTCCCTGGGAGGCTCTTGGACTTCTGGAATTCCTAACAGTCCCCTGTGAAGAACTAGCCAAGTCCAATCCTGCTTAGCTTCACCCACAGTCAACTAGGTGTTGCCACCTGCTAAGGCTTATGGGGAAAAGATTCATTTAACGCCATGACACATTCCCCCAGTCCTTCCTGAACCACAGTGAATTACCCTGTCTAGTCAGGAGCATAGCAACCATTTTCTGCTCCTTATTCTTATGAATTGCTCATAAGACAAAAGGCCTGAAAGAATTCATGAAAATTATCTGTATTGACCTTTTAATGAGACAGTATCATGTAAAGCTTCACTGTGTTACAAATTAAGAGGCAGCCTATATTTTTGGATGCTATTATGCAATCAGGGTTGCTTTCTGTTGCAAATCATGGTCGGCTGTATTAAAAGGTAAAGATGATCCAGGGTCCTCAATGAGTTGGAGCAACTTCAAAGCATGGCCCATTGAAAGCAATGGGAATTTCATCATAACTTGTTTATCCTATTATTTCAATGTATTCACTTGAAGTATTACTAAGACAGCACCCAAAGCACATTTTTTTCAGGCATCGTAAAAAATGTTTGTGAGTTGGTTTACCATATTCTCATTTGCTCTCTCCTTTTACTGGTTTTGTTTTTCCTCAGTGACTTCATCACAGAGACTTCATCATATTTGTTGTATTCTTCCTAATAAGGTAGACTCATCCAAAGGAATTTTTCAGCTGGGAATAAGTCCTGGTAAACTTACTTCAGAATAAATAAGCTTAACCTAGGAAGGAAGCATTTTAATGGTGCTGAAGAAACATTCGTGGACTTAATCGCATTGACCAAGATAGAAAAATATAAATATTTGCATGTCCTAAACGTTTTGCATTACAGCAATCTACTGAAATTGCTAATTTCTGCCTCCAAACTGAAATTAAAGAATATTCAAAGCCACTTTAATTAAATGATTTAATTAAACATTTCATCACACTATACATTTCAAAATGCTGCAATAAGAGGTCCTCACACTGTGGAGAAATCTTACATGCACATGAGATGATTCTTGACTTTAGAGATGAGTCTGCCAGAGTAAACAACTGGTAAAATTAAGATGGAGGCTCAGCAGGCTTTCTATCATTTTAGGGCTGCAGTATATGTTTCATGTATTCTGGGACCATAATGTAGAATACTTCATTTGCAGAAGAAAGGAGCTGAATTCTTGTGTAGAGCAAATTCTAACAGCTCCAACAACTACCACACTAGAATGGGCACCAATAAGCAATCTTCAAAGCTTAGGAGACCTGTGTCCCCAGCCAGATACACACCAAATCTTCAGATTTTTTAAAAATCAGTTCCAGATTCAAGAGGATGACCAGAGCTACAGCAGAGTATTGGCACTACTAAAAGCTCTCTTTATATATATGATCAGACTCTTGTGCAACAACTTATTCCCAGCTCTTAGTCTGACTTCTTAATCGCACAGCTCCCTGTATTTCAGTAGACCACTCTGCTGGACAGCTCCTTTCTGACCACTTCAAGTGTAGTCCTCAAAGTTGGTGGACTTGGGTAGTTTGCCAGAGGAATGGAAGCTACAAGCAATACTCTGTTTCAGGACCACACTGCAGTTTGTTTGTTGGTTTATAAGGCCACCCAACTTAAACAGTGGCTCTGGGCAATGTATAACATAAACACACAATAATAACAACAACAATAAAAACTAATAACAAACGACCAATACATAAATACAAAATCTATGCCTTCACCCATAACTCTTAATCTAGTTACTGAATTAAACTGTTTTCTGGGTTTCTGCAATACACTGAACCGTAAACAAACTGCTTTCCCCCATGATTCTAAAACATACATAGACACTAACCAGAGTTAAAATTGACCAAGAATCGATAATTGAGGTAGTGACATGTGTTGTGTGAGGACACAGCAATTGTGTGGCTGGAAGGAGGAACTGCAGTCACTGATTCATGAAGGGTGAGATGTGAGTCAAGAGGCCAGACACAACTGAACCTCAGTTGGCCTCCTATAATTCATTCATCCATTCATTCATTAAATTTCTCTCTGCCCATCTCCCCCCAATGCGGGAGTCTGGGCGGCTCACACAAAGCATTAAAATAATCATCTTATTTGGAAATTGTAATGGCAACATATTGAAGGCAAAAGGAGAAGAGGACGGCAGAGGATGAGATGGTTAGATAGCATCACTGAAGCAATGAGCATGAAACTGAGCAAACTCAGGGAGGCAGTGAAGGACAGGAAGGCCTGGTGCAATATGGTTCATGGGGTCACGAAGAGTCGGACATGACTTAACGACTGAACAACAACAATGGCAACATGCATTCCTCTTGTTATGAACAATCTGTTCCTTCAGCACAGACTGAGCATCATTTAGACTGGCTTGACATATTTGACTGAGTGCCCATCTAGTGGGCAATTTTGAGGAGTAATGTAACCACCACCTGTTGCCTCCAGACCACCTGATCTATCTAAGCTTGAAGGTAGAGGAATGAAAGGTGCTTCAAGAAATCCAAACCAGTGCTGTATTTTTTCTCTAGCAAATAGGTCTGTCCCTGGCAACTTAAGAAATTAAACTGGCAGTATTTTCATTCCTAACAATCAGAACCGAGCTGAAAGATAGCCTCCCTTCCTACTGGCTCTTTAACCACACTGTCTTCCATCATCACAAATTGAGCAACAAGGTTTGCATTTTCCCAGAATAAACGGTAGTTGAACATGGCAAGTACAGGAAGGAAGAGAGAGGCTAGTGAATAACAGTGTCATCTAGTGGATATAATAAGAAATAGTAGTTCATTGCTACCACTTTTGGTAGTACGCAGCATTGCTATATAGCTGCAGAGAGGAAGTGAATGTAAGGCAAATGTATCAGTATGATCCTTCCTTTTAATCTATCCGTTCTCTTAATCAGATGCTCTCTAGTGATGTCTGAATAATAACTCCCTAAGTTCTCAGGCAGCGGCTACAGTGATTTGGGAGTCTCAATATGTCCAAAAGCTACTAGAATGGATAAAGCTGGAGTAACCTTTCATTTAGGTGAAAAAAAAAACTCACTTAAGAAATACACTTACCAATAATACTGTATATAGGGTCTTGCAGTGCATTGATGACATTACCTGGTCGGGTAATGAAACGTCTGCAAGCAACCAAGCTCAGAGAACCCCATGGACTCTACAGTTCAACCCTGAGCCACAGAGATTCTCTCCTATTAATACTGTCTATAATTTGCACCCATCAGTATAATGCTGAGAATTAGCTCTGACTTCGACATGTGCCTGGTGAAAACCAGGTACACAATCCAAACTAGACGATTGTTGCTGTGGTGGTTTTCCTTAAAGGTAAGAAGCTTTATGTACACTAGGAGTCACTAGCATCTAGCAGAAGCTGTGATGGTGTCAAGTACAGTATGCCGTGTGCAAATGTCAAAACTTCACTACTTTACATAATTTGTGCAAATGACATACTTATATCATGATGATTGTGACATTACTCCCCCCCCACCAACACTCAATGTTTGGAATGATCCTGCATTAGAAATGCAATCCTTCCACCACTTATCCATAATCACTGCCACATTTGCTCCTGAAAATGAGTGTTTTAAATATATTTTGGATCTATATTCAGTGTTGAATTTTATTTTTCTTTTCATTTTTCTTTGTGTTCTTCACATAAAGTTGTTTCATTACCTTTCAGTGAAGACCGTGAGTTAGATCAGATAGACAAATCTATTTTTTAAAGACGCTATCTAGTGGGTTCTAAATATACCTGGGCATCCATGAATAATCCCTCAGTAAGGCAAAGAGAGAGCCAGTCTGGTGTAGTGGTTAAGGCATCAGGCTAGAACCTGGGAGACTGTGAGTTCTAGTTCTGCCTTAGCCACAGATCCGGCTGGGTGACCTTGGGCCAGTCCCTCTGCCTATGAAGAAGGAGGCAAGGGCAAACCACTTCTGAAATCTTGCCAAGAAAACTGCAGGGACTTGTCCAGGCAGTCACCAGGAGTCAACACTGGCTCAAAGGCACACTCACTCACACACAAAAGAGTGTATTAGTAGTGTGGCACGTGTTATGTATGTTTTCATGGCTCTGCTAATTCATAAAGGTTGGCAGAAAGGAATCTTTCCAAACTGGTGGAGAATATGGGTGGGCAAGGAGAGACAAAGGCAAGGGGAGAAAAGGTGTTTACAAATGAAGCAAACAAAGGATCACTTGTGCAAAATTGTAAGTAAATGTATGAAAATATGTCTGGAATATACTTACTGAAAATAGAGAGTAAAATAAGAGAGAGAACCAGTTTGGCGTAGTGGTGAAGGCATCAGGCTAGACAGTGGGAGAGCATGAGTTCTAGTCCAGCTTTAGGCACGAAGCCAGCTGGGTGACCTTGGGCCAGTCACTCTCTTCAGCCCAAGGAAACAGACAATGGCAAACCACTTCTGAAATCTTGCCAAGAAAACTGCAGGGACTTGTCCAGGTGGTGTCCTGGAGTCAAGCCTGAGTCAAAGGCATTGTATGTATGTAAGGCAAAAATAAAATAACTTTTTTTGGTTCATTCTTTGCACATCTCTAGTTATCTGCCTTCTGACTTGAGAACAGGGGGTTGGGGGGTTAATATGGGGAGAGGCACAAGAGAAAATTAATTTTTAAAAGCATCAGCAGAAAGAATTGCCTTCATCAGAAAACTCTCGCTTTCAAAACTAGAGTTTGACTTCTCCATACAAGGGGAATAGAGAAGAGAAGTTTCCTTGCTCCCAATTGTCTATGAAAACCTTCTGTACCAAAGAGTTGTCAGGAACAATGATCTATCATCAGCTTAACAACTGGAAGGCAGCCTCCAGCAACCTCCAAGAAAAGAAGCAGGGGTGGAAGTGAAGCTGTTTGGTTAGTCTCCTCATCGTGATATCAACAATGTGGATATCTTCAACTAAATATGCAAATTCAGAGCCAATTTGCACTGACATATTTTGGTGGCCATGCTGGGGAGGAAGGAGAGGATGGCTGGGAATGAATGAAGTCCATTATAGCATAGAGTAATTTGGGATCTGAATTACAAATCTACCTCTCATTATTGGCATATTAAGGGGAAAGGCAGATTCTCAGCAACATGCAAGGCAGAGTTTGTTAGCATAAATTTGCATAATGATTATCTCTGCAGCAAGCAAAGGCCGCTGTGCCTTTCAAAAGCCAACTTTCAGCACCAGTTCCTGATAGTCTTTTGATTGTCCTATCCTCAGCACAAATACACAGGCCAAGTTTTTGACATCTACATTTGTCTGCTAGTACCGCTCTAAGTATTTAATATACTCATGTTCTATTTAGTACGTGTTACATAAGAATACTTCTACTAATGCTTCTACTCTTTTGCTGTTTTAGGGCTGGGACAGAGAACACTTGTGAGTAAAAGGCACATATGGATCATTGAACAAATCAGCCTGAGTTTTTACTTGAGGCACAAAAGAGCAGGCTCAAATGATCCTACTTCAGACACATTATGGAAAGGCCTATTTCTCTGGAGAAGGCTCGGATACTGGGCAAGGTGGAAGGAAAGAGAAGAAGAGGAGGACCAGATGCAAGATGGTGATGGGGGCACCATTGGAAGACCAGAAGGACCAGGTTAGGGACAGATGGAATAGGGGGAGCAGCTGGCCCATTAAGGACTGCCCAGTGGTAGTCATCTGACCCCTGAGAGGTCAGAGACAGCATATTTCGGATAAAGGAAAATAAAGGGAAAGAAGGGGCATCTGTCAGGTTTTCGGGAAGATTGTTTAGCTATAGTTAGACTTCTATTAGGGTTGTGGGTTTGTTTGTTTGTTTGTTTTTTAACTCTTTTTAACTGTGTGTTGGGTGTAGAACTTTGTCTTCTTTAATAAAGTTGATTTTTATTTAAATCCTGGAGTTCCCCGGTGGCCTTCTAGCATTCGCTTCAGCTTGGCTGAGCTACTGACTCCCAAATTTTTGTTTGGTTTCCTTTTTTGGATTTAGCCAGGGGCGAGGATGTTCCCTTCAGTCCTCTCCTGGTTCCCCAGAGGGTTGGTGTGGAAGGGAGAAACTGGTTTCCAATGGGTGGGGGGGGGGGGCGTGGCAGCAAAGGGACATAATTTTCCAGTTGCTCTTCACTTTTAGGCAAAGGTTACGTCAGAGAGAGGTGCTGGTTTGACCCTGAGGGCACCTTTTCCCCCTATTACAGATGGTCATGGAGAAAATCTATCTATGTGATTGATAAGAGTCAATGTTGACTTGACAGCACATAATCAATCAATCATGTAAAAGATGAAGGTTGAACCAGGTAAAAATCCAAAAGAACATAGGCCCAATCATGCCCCTCCCCCCAAGGGTACATGGTGGACATGCCTGTGTATTTGATCTCTGTGGTTCAGTTCACACAACGCTCTTAACTTGATTACTAAATTAATTATTTCTCTGGGTTCACACAATAGACTAAATAATAAACTAATCTGGTAGGCTGCATTCACACAGTATGGTAAGCCACAAAATTCTAACCCAGATGAAACAAACAAGAACAGGTTAAAATTAACATGGCTTATGTATGTTGTGCTAATGTAGCCACTAGGTCTACTACTGGCCTGGTTAATCACATTATGTGAACCCAGCCATGACAAACAAAAGAAGCAGTTGCGGTCACTTGCAATAAATCAGTTTGCAAGACGGAAACATGCATCTCCTGTGCCATGTCTACATTAAGATATGGGTTCCTCCCTAGGGCCTTGGCCTAAAATTCTGCAGACACACTTAGGGAAGACCTTCATGGTTCACTATTTGGTTTCAGTAGGGGATGACTCATGTTCAACCCCAGCATATTGAGATACATCTGGAGAAATTCTTGCCTTGACTTCTGGAGATCCCTTGCAATCAGTGTAGAGTAGAGGAGCGAAGAATCTGATTCCACCTAAGGTTGCTTCCTGTTCTTGCTTAGACTGAAATGCATATAGCCAAAACAAGTTGGTGGCCAGTTTAAAGTCCAGCAAGGGAGGAAGCAGACCTTCCAACAGATTCTAAGGGAACTAGAGCTCTCTGAAGGGACTCTGCTTTTCCTAGGTGGCATGAAAGTATGAATGAAATGCAAGAGGAAGGATGACTACATACATTAGTCTCTTTGTCCTGTTTGGACTTCTGGGTCTCTGAGCACTTCAAATTAATCAAACTTTAGTGAATGTCCCACTATTAATGGCAGTCAATCAGTTCAAGTGAGTCTTTTTCAAAGTGATAGACAACCCTACTTTCTAGCATCTCGTCTGGTAGATTTCTGTTAAGAGCCATACCTGCTTCTTTTCCATGGCTAAGCTTTGAAGATCACCAATCCTAAATTTATGCTGGGGAAAGAAAAGGAGGGGAAAAAGGAGAGAACATCAATAGGAGATAGAGGCTAGTCTATTAAAAATAAAGAAACAGAAGAGTCATTCCTGAAAAGCAGATTAAATTATAACCAGAGTGTTTCTCTTCTCACATTGAGAGGCTGTTAGAGGTGAACTTAGCCCTTTTGCTGTGAAGTGTTAATTATTACATGTGTAAAAGCCTGCATGTCTGTTTGGCTTGTGCATCACTCAGCCATCAAGTCATGGGACACTGAGGTCAGGCTACAAATAGATAACAAAAACATTGGGAGGAAAGGGGAGAGCTAAAGAAGGAGAAAGTAGCACAGCTGTATGCAAGCTCATAGGACTGAAAGAGTTGTCATGTCGGCTCTTACAGAGCATCCACCCTTGGCTTTCCATTAGTGCCAATATGACAGAGACATTGCTTTATACTAGCCAGAATTGCAGAAAAACTGAAGTTCAATCACGGGCACCATCTTTCTACCAGGTGTCCTTTTGTTGTGCAGAAGACACCTCCCCCAAGATGCAGTTAAGCCAATTTCTCAGCACTGAAAAGAACATTCTCTCCTGCCACCCACCTCACTTCTTTGAGCAACAGACTGTCACCAGAAATGTGGATACTTGCAAAAACAAAAGAAAACGGAGAGACTACAGTACATCCATGAACACTGACAGAAAACACAGTGAAAACTCCTTAATTTTGCAACCCACTGACACGTTCGACCCCAATTTCAGTTGGAAAGCTATAGAAGTCTTAGACTAAGCCAGTTCCAAACATGCAGGAGAATTCCTAAAGGCATGGCTCTCCGACAGATTAGCCAGTAACAGGCACCTTGAGTTAAGCTCCATCTACAAGCCATTCAACACAGCCAAGATCAAGGAGAAAGGCGAGCACCCTTAAATACACCCTTCCCCACCCAGATAAGCAGAAACCAGCACCAGAGAAACAAGACAGATCAAAGAAGAAATAATACTCCACCCAAAAAGTAATCAGGGAAGAGGCCACATCCCGATCAAGGTTGGCAGGACAAGATACTACATATAAATAGCCATCCAACTCCACTTCCCCCGTGCACAGCTGATGTTACCTAGTCTGGTAATGGAACATCTGTAAGCAAAAAAAGCAAGGTCAGAGAATTGTACAATGGCACCTCGCTCCTAATTCTGTTTATAGAGGATACCTATTTTTGGAGCCGATACTATCCCACGGTTGTCATTCAGAAATGATTTCCAGCACTAGGGCAGGCTGCTTGGGGCATGTAGCAGTGTCCTTAATAAAATCCCCTGTTTTTCTGTATGTGCCACCTGAAGCCTCGCTCTCACCCTGCTTGGCGGCCGAGGTGAATTTAGGATGCAGTGATCTTGACCCAGGCAAAGAAGAGAAACGTTAAGAGGAAGTGGAATGCAATCTGTATATAGTTTGCACAATATTGTTGACAGCAATTTAATCCAAACACCACTTTTTGGCATTCATTAGGTTCTAAGAGTTGAAGGAAACATGGGCACGTAAAGCAAAACATTAGCACCCCACCACCACCGCTAATAGAATTAGCATATGAGAACATCAGTAACAAGTGACTTGGCAACGCAGCTCGTGCAAAAATTCAATTCAGAGATCTAATTTGAAGGTGATTTGATTTGTTCTCAAATCAACTTCCAAACCAGAATGGCAGTTTGGATTTAATCATCTAACTGAATCAGATACTTTCAAATTGGATTGAATCGCCAAATTGGATTGGAGCCATTCTGCACATGCCTGGTTGCTCCCATCAGAAGTACTAAGGATCCTCAGCTCAAAGGCAACAGAGGTTAAATTCAACGTGCTTTGCCCTAAGCAAACCACGAGAGGGAGCTGTGTGACTTTCAGTTCAACACATTTCTTCACAGCGATCTTTTTTCACCGGTTCTATTAACTAACTTTTTAAACTATAAGAATAGAAAAGGCAAAAAGGTCAATAAATCCCACCGACTCCATTCCTATTCTGATTAACCAGAATAATTTAGGTCATTGCTTGTCACCAACAGAGCAGAAGTAAGCAAGAAGAGAAAAGCAGTAACTCTCACCATGGATTTTCAGCGTGAAAAGCACACACCCATTGCTATTAGGGACTGTCCTGAATAAAGCAACGAATTTTCTGCGTGCCTGAAAATCTGAAATGTGCAAGTGGATGGAGGTGAGAAGGTGCAGAGGACAGAAGATGCCAGTGTTTTGTCTCCTAAAGATTGAAAAGAAATCCATCACATATTTCTTGCCTCTCAAAATGCCGTAATCTACCAAAAGCAGATTTTGCTCTTCCCTGTTCTCAGCTAGAAAAGTTGGTTAAAAACCAACTCAAATGCTGCATATTTCTCTGCAAATATTGGGAAAGTATAAACTCAGGCTAAATTGCACTTGAAAATACTGTGGATAATGGAAGTTACATGGGGAAAAGATCGTAAGTCAGCCTGAGTTAATCCATTTTCTGGGTTCACACAAGGATATACTAAGCCATCAAAAACAAGGAATACTAGCCAACCTTAAACTAAACAGCAAAGCCAGCTGAGTGGCTGTAGAAGAGAAGTTTTAACTGACTTGGTTAGCAAGTACAGCCTCTTTCAAGCTCTGCCATCCTCTTTCTCAGGTTTTATTGACGTTTGAATAGTTCAAGGCCTTCCTTACCCTGCCATTGTGCAAAATGTTTGGAGGGTGAAAGTGTTCCAACGCTGTAACTTTCCCTTATGATCTCCTACTGGATTGTTCCCATTCTCCGCTTGCAAATTCTCAGAACAGCCTGTTTTGGGGTTCAAGCGCTTCCATTCAGATTTTGCACCCCTTGAAGAGGTACTCCTAAGTTACATAGAAAATGGCATGCCTTCAAATGTGAAGGAGGAAAGAGATCATCAGCCTACATCTGCATCAGGAAAGATCAGAAAATTGGAGTTCGCTGGGAGAGATCCCCCGGAAGACAAACTGAGATTTTGGTATATGGTCTTCCCAGGAGCTCTGAATTTCCAGCAGTGATTGTCCTTCACTCTTCAGTTCTCTGCATAAAGGTAGATCCTGAGCTGAAGGGGAACAGATTCCACCAGTCACAGCACCAATTATCACATCGCCATTCGGGCGTGTGAGTGCAGGAGAGGCTGTCTTACACCTGCAAGATTTCTGTCGGAAATACATTCTCTCACAAAGCAATCAGTCAAACATTGAAAGCTATTTGCAAGCTGTGCCTGTATCAAACCAACAGTCAGGTACCCAAAAGCATTTGGACTGGGAGATATTCCTTCCCCCTGGTCTGGTTCTCTGTTTCTTCCTTCCGGTCCCTATGGCAGGGCTCTGCTTGAACGGTTATTCAACCTCTCGCAAATTGCATTGAAATTACCAACATTTCAGCTCTTGGACATCTAGCCCATCAAGCTGGCCCTAAGACAACTTGTAGTGATTTCCCCCCCAACACACATGCCCACAAAGCCTTACAATCAACATCTATTTATAACAAAAATCAGCTGAAACAGGGTAGAAGTAAAGCAATAATTTAAAACAGATATCAATCAGAAGATACATTGCACTTAGGTTAGAACAAAGAGGGAGAAGTCAATATACACAGTCAAATAAAAGTGTGTGGGTGTGTGCGTGCGTGTGCACCCATGCATGCGTGCTTTCAAACAGTTTAAAGAGCTTTTCTAAAAAATCCAGAAAGCAATGGTTGAGCCTTTTCCAAGAGTATTTTCAGATAAGGGACAACTTGGATGTCAAGAGTATAGATTCTCTGTTCCTGACACACAGGGCAATAACATCAGTGTCCATGCTGATTGATGCCATTCACAAAACAAAAATATAAACCTATCAACATCACTGTGGGTTGGCACCATCAGAAAAAGAGCGACTTGCCTGATTCACTACGAAGCAACTCCTTAGTCAAGACAGCAGAGACAGAATTTTCTCAGTGGCTGCTTCCAGGTTTTGTACCTCTAAGGCAAAGGCACATTTTTACTTATGCCGATCTATGACATGCAAAGAGATTTTTAGTTGATTTGGTGGTATGGCAACTATTTCTGTTG
This sequence comes from Python bivittatus, assembly GCF_059951505.1. Taxonomy (NCBI): domain Eukaryota; kingdom Metazoa; phylum Chordata; class Lepidosauria; order Squamata; family Pythonidae; genus Python; species Python bivittatus. The sequence goes on along the minus strand of NW_028277052.1, from coordinate 6,390,363 downwards.
TTATTTATGGTGGGTTTTAATCGTATTGCTTTAATTCTTTTGTTAGCGTCTTTGAGTGCCATCTGCTGGTGGAAAAGCAGGATACAGATTGGATGAAATGGAGAGAGAGAGAGAGAAAAAGAGAGAGAAGGAAGGAGAAAGAAAGAAAGGAAGGAAGGAAGGAAGGAAGGAAGGAAGGAAGAAAGAAAGAAAGAAAGAAAGAAAGAAAGAAAGAAAGAAAGAAAGAAAGAAAGAAAGAAAGAAAGAAGGAAGGAAGGAAAGAAAGAAAGAAAGAAAGAAAAGGTCTCCTTTGACCTGGAAACTTCAGTATAAGAAAGGTTCATCTCATCAACCTCAAATTCCAGTTCACAAACTGCAGCAGAACTATGGCAACTATCAGTGGCCACTGAATAAGCTAGCCCATTTTATTGAACAAATTTTGCTGGCGAAAATGGAATTAGCTGTCTAGATAGCGTTACAACTCTGTTTCAAGCTTAGCTAGGTTTCCTTAATGCTGAAGCAGCACTAGTGTTTGTATGCATTTTCTTCAGCCTGTTGCATCCAGCTCTGCTGCTGTACTTGGACTTGGCTTCCTAGAATCTGGACCGTTTTTATCATCATCTATTTTGCCATGACCTAACTGGACTTTGAACGTGCTTGACTTTGGCTCACTTCTTGGCTAGAACTCAAACTGGAGCGTAGCACTCCTCTTCTCCTAGGTGGTTGACCCCAATCCATCAAAGAACACACATTCAACCCACGTTGAAAGGATTCCAGGAAAGACATTTCTTGAAGTTCTGGAGAACCACAAGCAGATGAAATCATGGGGATCAAAAGGACTAGCAAGCTGATGGAGTAGTTGTATTTGGATAGTATGACTGATGTGGTCAAGTACTATCCTGGGGACACTTCCGTGTGAGATGGGCGGTGTCTAAATTTGAAATATAAATAAAAAATACCTTCACCAGCAACAGGAAATTAGAGATACCTCAGTCAAAGAGGAGTGGAGATGGCTTCTCAACTGTTGCAAAGATGGCTGGGAGGCTATCCATCTTGGATGATTAATAATAATAACAGCAACAGCAACAGCAACAATAATACCATCCCTGGAGTAGCACAAAATTGGTGGAGGCTTATCTACCCACAACTATCTCTTCCCATGTTGCCTTCCCAAATGTGGTTGCATAGGTGTCTAAAAAGAAAAGGAGAATGAGATATGGAGAAAAAGAGAAAAACAGAGCCAGTTTGCTCTAGTGGTGAAGGCACCAGGCTAGAAAGCAGGAGACGGTGAGTTCTAGTCCCACCTTAGAAGCACGAAAGCCAGCTGGGTGACTTTGGGCCAGTCCCTCTCTCTCAGCCCAACTCACCTCACAGGGTTGTTGTTGTGGGGAAAATAGGAGGAGGAAGGAAGAGTATTAGGTATGTTTGCTGCCTTGAGTTATTTATAAAAAAACAATAAAGGTGGGATAAAAAAATCTTTTAAAAAATCCTCTAGACACTCTTGGATTTTGTCTTTGTGTTAACAGTAGGAAGAGTAGGTGAGAGGGTTAAACCTCCATTAACCCTCCCTTCCATGTTAGTGAAACATGGATGTCCAGGGGGACTTAATTGAGCCCCAAAAAACTCCAAGGTTTGGGGGGCTAACCCCTATCTCCACTTTAGCCCCAGGGTTGCCTGGATTTTAGCTTTTGCATAACAGGCTGAAACCCGCCTTGACCCAATTAAGTGCATTATGTGATAGCCGATCTAAGGCAATTCCATCTGTCTGATTTGTCAGGGTCTTCCTTTTTGACCATGGAGGCAGGATGTTTTGCATTGAATTTTCAGACAGCCTAACATCCAGGAGTTAGTCCGATCTGCTTAGCTTCAGCAAAAAGCTATATTGTATTCTTAAAGATAACATTATAGTACTGTGCTATTCAGAATCAATCCCATTGGGTTTAATGGGACATTCCCAGATAAAAGCCCATTGGATAACAACTGGAGTAGAACTGAATTATGAAAACTCAGGTAGAAAAGCAATGCTCTGTGCATAATACACAAGGTCTTAGCCTTTCAATTCTTTCTGTTGATGAATGCCAGATAAGTAAGCAAACAGCTAGGTTTCTCCTGCCGATGGCTGTGATAACTCTAAAATAATAATAATTTCTTTAAAAGCTCATACTTTGGGGCTATTAAAGGGGACTTGCTATCTTACCCTCCCTCTCCATTGACAAAACTTCACATTTTGAAATCAAACTCTAGTTGACCAAGTCTTTTTTTATGTGGCAAGGCATCTTGGGGAGGGGGGAGGGGGAGGAGGGGGGAATTAAAGAAGGAAGGCATCCACAGTTGAAAAGTGGAATTGCATCTGATAATTGGTTATGCTGTAAGAGATATTGTACGCAAGGGTGAAGACAAACATCACATAAGAAAGTGAAATAATCCATGCATAGAAGAAGGATGATGATGATGATGATGATGACGATGACGATTCATACTTGGAGCAGTCATTTCTTTCTTTGAAAGCATGGATGCTTTCAATCCCATGCCCCCTTTAAAGATTCCAGATCCTCTTGTGCTAAAAGTGAATTTCATTCCATCACAGTCCATGACTTTCCCCACCTTTCAGCAATCATCCAAATGCTTGGCAACCCTCCAAAGCTCGGCTACCATGAAAGCAAAGGATGTTCCCATCAAATCCAAACCAGTAGGGGATTAAGGTAGAAGAATGTCACCTACACTAGAGTAATTTCCAATTTCTTTTTTTCCCCTCCCCCTGCCCCTCCCAATACTGTTAAATTACTTCCAGCTTATTTGTCTGGCTAGAGGTTAATGAAACACTAATGATGTTAATGAGCCATGTGCTACCAAGAGCTTTCCCTCCCCAAGACTGATATATAATAGCTGTTTTCCTTCCCCTTTTAATCTCTTTTTTCGCCCCCATCATTTGGGAATTACAGGCCGAAGCAATTAACAGCTCGCACAACTCTCTTCCCTTTTAGTCACAGCCCAGTGGGGCAAAGAAAAGAAGGCTATTAAACCTGATTTGCCTGCTCACAGGTGAGAGGCGCTTGGAGGCTAATGCAAGACACCATTCTGGCCCGAAAGTGAAAATGCTCATCAATGGCAGAAGCAAGAGTGAAATTCACCATCTGCTGAGAAATCTTGCAGGGGGCAGCCAGATGCGGGAGCTGACCAAGGTGCTGAAAACTCTCTCACTGTTGATCAGCCTAGATGGCAGGAGAGGCACCAATGTACGGGAACATCTAAACTTAAGCAGGCCAACCAAGTGATCGTGGTCATTTGACAGCTGCTTGGCTCTCAGCCAGTCCAGTAGCATGGTGCCTCTTCAGAAGACAGAAAAGCAGGCAGGGCCATGTTGGTTGTGTATTGATGACTTACTCCACATGCCCAGCTCCTGGAGGACTACGCCTAGCCTGCCTCCTTTCTGAGATTGGCTCAAGATTAATTGTCTTGATTAAGATGAAAGCTAGTCATAGTTCATCTTCAGCTACCCCTCTAAAGTAACAATGCCAGTAAATTTCAGTCAGTACCTAATGAAAGGAAATTTGGAGAAGTTTGCCTCAGGCCATGAAGAGCAAACTCTAGAGCAGTGTTTCTCACCCTTGGCCACTTTAGGATGTGTGGACTTCAACTCCCAGAATTCTCCAGCTAGCAAGGCTGGCTGGGGAATTCTGGGAGTTGAAGTCCACACATCTTAAAGTGGCCAAGGTTGAGAAACACTGCTCTAGAGGAACCAATATGGAAGTGAAATTGATTTCTTGAGATTCTTGCCCACTGCAAGAGTCATGACACTGAGGCAGTGTAGAAATTGTGTCAACAAACAAACGAACAAGCCTGGTGGAAGTTTGCTTGTTTCATTCTCTTCCCAAGGTAGGATGAACTTAAATTAAAGGTTCTAAATTTTCAGTTCAAGAGACAAGAAAAATATATGAGGAAAATGAAAATGGGAATTATACTGGTAATGAGGAAAAAAAAAATCAGGAGTAAAAAAATCCCCAGTAGTAATGCCTTTTTAAACCAATCTAAATCTTATAACAGTTGCAAAACTTTTGAGTCTATTAAAGGTCTTTTTCAGGCAATAATCCAGTGTCTGTATGTGTTACAAAGACACAGAATCATGCTAACTAATGCTTCATCTCAAAAGTCTCTATTCCAGCATAGTGCCATAGTATTAGGACCCATAGCATAATTCCCCTATAGAATGATTCAGGAAGAGGAGTTCTGAAATATAACAAACAGGGATGCAGACATTACAGTCTTTCTTAAAACAACATCAACATCATCATCACATTGATAGATGTGTTGATGCCAGGGGGCATGAGACTAAATTATGAGCTGGCAGTAACCAGGGTGAGGAAGACTTTGGCTTTTGCTTCCATTAGAGGATATCTGTCTACGTTTAAAGCTGTGGTGCTGAGATAAGGGGCGGGGGGGCAGGGAGAACCAGTGACTGGAGAGACCTCCAAAAATTGCCTGGACAAACTGGAAGATAAGACATTTCAGACACAGGGAGAGAGAGGGAGAGAAAAGATTTATAGAGCCTCATCTGTCCTTGACAATTCCACTGCAGTCCCCGAGCTTAGAGGCAGTAGCATTGGAAGTTCCCATCACAAAATATCAGTTCTGCCCCCAAATCTAGTTATCCAGACAACCTGTCAGCCAAGTGCAGCTGGATCTCACATTGACATGAACAAGACAGCCCCACAATAGCTTGCTGGATTCTTTATTGCCTTTTCTCCAATCTCCTCTTTAATAGTCACCGCAGTTTTTCCCCCCCTCCTATATCACAACAAAGACGATTGAGGCCTCAGTTTCACATTTCCTTTGTTATCACCCTTTTCAGCCGGCTGTGTTTATTTATGACCATGACAAAGCACTCCCGTGAAAAGATGCCATTAGAATGAAATGACATGGTCCTGATACTAGAGATGAAAATCACTGCAGAGGTTCTGTTGCAGCTCATTTATGGGTTGTCCACTTGCCTCAGGCCTCCTTTTAGGATGGCTATTTCCAGGGTAAAATGCTGTGCCAAAGGGCACCCGCTGAGAAGCATGGACAGGATACAGATGGTGTGGGTCGCCTTCGCTTTCTTCTCAGCCTACGTAGTAAAAGCAGTAATGTCAGCGGTGAAGCAAACAGAACCCAACACACAAAACACAATCAGCTGTAGGCTAGTTCTCCTTTAGGACAAGAGGTCTACCCTTCAGAATAAGAGGAGGGGCACCTCTAAAGAAGCCAAACGATAATCAGGAATCCAAAATGATTCGATTCATATGTCTCTAGATCAGTGGGAACTCGGATGAACTGAGATAGGCAGGTTTCTTTACAGAGCCAGCAATGATGGCATTTAGCTGCTACATGCCAGGCTTCTGTGCAATTGTGGATGGGAAGAAACCACCATGTAGCACCAAACAAAGCAAAACAACAGATCTCAGTGGACTATTCTTCAGCAAACCATCGATCTTGATGGCCTTTGCTCTTTTATTATTGATTTAGTGTATTTTTAGATGGCTTCTCCACTTGTTTGAGGTGATGCATGAAGTAGGAACAATGACAAGGAACAAAAAGAATGGATAAATAGGACAAGGACTGAAGCAGGCAATGGGGGATGTTGATGCTGCAGTCATAGTGAGATCACAATTCAGAGAAGCAATGTTGCCTAAAGTACTACTGACAGAAGGCCAACCTAATTTCACTACACAAAATATTCCATCTTGCGTACCCACCAATCTTCACCCTCACAGTGATGGAACATCTTTGTATGGCTTCTTGAAACTTCCTCAGAGCCTTCAATTATCAATTCTTCTTTTTTCATGCACCCGTATTTGTCTCATCCACGGATCATATTCCTATTCAACAGTCCTTGAAAAAAAAAATCTTAATCTATTTGAAGAAGGGGAAAAAATGAAGTATCAGGTTCAGCAATATGTTCATGAGTGAATAGATCTGCATAATTTGCACACTCTTAATTTTTTTTAAACGTAAGGCCAGAGACAATCTTCAAGTGCTGCTGATATTCTCAAAAAAAAAAAAAAATTAATATTACCCCAAATCCAAAGCAAGATTAAAAGATTTCTTTGGTATCATAGAAGAAATGTCTTGCTTTATGAGAAATCTTTTACATTAGCTGAAAGGTAAAGCAATCATTCTTAATGTCATATCTATACACAAAGGATGACAAGCTACAAAACAGCTTAAAAATCTCATAGCTGGCTTCCCTGCTTTGAGACACCATCTTTCCTGCTTCTAGGCATACTGGCTGCATCAGCAATATCCTACATCTTCACAGGACAAGCTCTTTGGCATTCCTCCAATCATTAGCAAAGATGCACCTTTCCAAGGCATTGATTCTTCAGTTAGTCCTATTGGTTCCAACAGCTCTCTGGTTTCTATCAATATAATATTCATCATCCTGGGGAAAGTACTTTATTCCAGTGTTTTTCACCATTTCTTCCCATGTGTTGCACACTTGACTTGTACAGAGTAACACCTGTCTTGGAATGTAGTGCACTTTATGGCTGCCTCACACTGACAAATTCATCTCTGATGTTGTGGTAGAAGGATGTGGGTGTGATGGAAGGCATGAGTGGGGAGGATTCTGGAATGGAGCTTCAAGGTTACAGGGAGGGGGGAGAGACATTCCAGGGAAAGCATCTCCTTGACCCCCAGATGGACTGTGTGAAAGTCAAGAGGAGGAGACTAGCCCCTCCCTAAGGGGATGGTGGTTATAGTTGCTATTGTTGGTGGATTAGAGTTAGTCTGGCGAGATTCTGTCTATTAGGTGCAAGCTAATAAAGAAGCTGAGCTGAATTCTGGACTGTCTTGTGGTGATTCTTGGGCTGAACCTGACAGTGGGTCCTTCTTCTCCCCCCTGCCCCTTCCTGAACTTCAATTATTTTATTTGGATTTAATTGCAGGCAACTAAGGAGAAGGAGGAGGAAGAGGAAGAGGAGGGAACTAAGACTTACTCATAATTGGCAGAATTGAGCAAGACATCAGAAAAATGCCATCTAAAATCTCATTCTCTCTGTTCACATTTGGGAAGGACATGAGGGACTTTCAGGGAAACAAGAAAACAGGGCCTCCAATCCAGCAAAGTTACAGGTAAAACAGATACAGGAACAAGACCTGAGGAGGAAGAGAGTCACTGAAGCCAGCAAACCCAGAAGTCCTCTTTTTAGTGAATAACCCTCCTCCTCCTCTTCCTCCTCCTTCTCCTCCATCACCATCACCACCACCATCACATTAGGTCCATCAAGGTACATGGGAATTAGTATTTGTGCCATCATTCCAGATGCAAACACTGGAATTAGAGTATTTTTTTTATTTGTTTGTTTTTGTCTATGCCTTCCCAATCATGGGATTGTCTCCTTATAGAAAGACATCTGGGATGTTCTGTAATATCTTTTAGGCATCATGCAAAGTAAATTCTCTTTTGATGAGCCTCGGCTTTAATTCTGCTTTTAATAAAGTTGACTTAGCTCTTTCATTTGGCATGTCTTGCTGGCCTGCAGTTACAGTATGTGTTTCAGTCATTAAAAAAAATGAGGGTACTTTATGCATGTTTACTTCCCATCAGCCACTTAGAAGAGTATTTGTAGAAAGACAGCATGTATTTCAGTAAATACAAATATGTACTGTTTATCTGATAAATATTTAAGGCAGCATTTCTCAACCTTGGCAACTTTAAGATAGGTGGAGTTCAACACCTGTGGTAGCTGAGGAATTCTGGGAGTTGAAGTCCACCTATCTTAAAGTTGCCAGGACTGGAAACCTTGGTTTAAGGGAAAACATAAGCCAAGTTCACCGATGCCATATTACAAAAATTGCAAGACATTAGTCAGAGTCTGACTGTTTGAGACTCCAAAACTAATCGAATGGCCTCAGCTTCTCACATCATCATTCCCCTGCTCCCAAAAAAGATCAAATCCACAGCAAAGGATAGATATCTGAAGATCATCTGAACAGAATTTGTAGACTCCCACTAATACATGCTTTTACTTCTGAGAAAACCTGCACAATAAGATGAAAGCCAAGGTAAAGTGAGAGTGAAGATCAGAGCACTTTCCGTTTTATTTTATATGACAAAGAAAAAGAATGGACCCAATCTGGAGTGGTAGCTGGGAGGGGGAATAAAAAAATCAACTCCAGCCCTACTTTCAAAGGATTCACTGTCCCTCTATATTTTTGCATAAATAAATGAATGGCTTAAAAAGGGGCTGAATGTGTAGAATTAATGTTCAGAACCAAATGAATGAATGAATTAATCCCACCTATTCACCGGGAGGAAAAAGGGGCTGAATGTGCAGACTGGGGCAGAGATTTATCTAACCCCATCCCACCCCATCAGACTGAATGATCTGATCTCCATCTTCATAGACTCTGTTGGAAGGTGGAGGATATTTCTGGTTTAGAGAACATAGAAAGGTGTATTCAGAGATCTGTAAAATGTGTAGATCCAAACACTGCATGCCCATCATAATGAGCGGCATTTTGCTTGTCATGAAATCAGCTTCCCTTTTCTGGGAGCCCAGTCTGTAAATTGACAGACTGGAAGGACAGGGAGACTTAACCTCATGGTTAGCCACAGAGCTGTCCACATAGTGAAGAAAGATGAATGGCCCTTTGAGGGCAAATAGAATAATCTCCTCTGTTTGTAAATGGGAATTTCATTTCTGGTTCTCCAGTTCTGTCTATATAAAGCATATTATGCACCACGGATTCTTTTCAAAGGAAAGAAAAAATGCATTCTCTAATGCCAAGGGCAAGTAAGTTAAAGGACATTATAACTCTTTAATTACATCAGGCTTGGGAAGAAATGAACTGTCATTGCTCCTGCATCACCTCCAGATATTTTTTATGGTATCTACCTTGACCAGAAGGCGGCAAGAAAGTTCTCACAGCATATGGCTTCTGTGTGTTTCCTGCCAGCTACTTCATTTAGCCCCTTTAAAATCCCCACTTATCATTTATTGAAATAAAGGAGTATGGGAAACACAAAAGCAAGCTGTGGAACATTTGTCTCTTGATAGCTGAATGGAAACAAGATCAGGTCAATGTGGGATATACAGAAGTCAGTGGCGTAAGCCTTCAAGAGTGTTATTGCTTTATACAAAATTAGCGGAAGGAGAAAGGTAGAATCTTCCACAGTGGGGACAAAAAGGGGGCCAATGATGAAAAACAGTGTTGTGACATCACACTGCAAGCTTGACTCCTTTTCTAAATGCATCATGTTATTGCACACATGTATGAAAAGGGTGGAGTTTTGGCCTTATGACACAATGCTGCTTTCATCATTTTGATACCTATGAACCCCTCTGGTGACCAGTATTCCAGCATCCAGGGAATCTTCTAGTGCCCCAGAAGAAAGATCAGGTGAAATCTTTACCAAAAGCCTCTATGGAGAATGGGTGCAAATGTTTTCATTAATTACAACTCTGATGAGAATATGGTATAACCAATAATAATACCCCATATATCTACTGCCATTTCAAAGTTTCAAAGCATTAAACATCATCCTGTTGGTGCAAACTTTACCTAAACCAGTCTTGTAAAGTTAGAAGGCAAAGGAGGATGCTGGAATTTCACCCCATTTTAAATACTTAGATTTCATTTATTAAAACTGAAGTCAGCTCTCCTTCCTAAACAACTATTAAAATACCTCCTTCTTCTGCTAAAAATGTGGAAGGTGGTCACATTTCACCCCTAGATTCTGCTCCTGAATACTCAGAATTCAGGCTGACCAGATTGCTTTCATACACATATACAAAACTTATTTAATGTATGAGCTCCTTACTCTCACTGAAGGTCTAATGGATTATTGCAAATGATCTGACCAGATTGCCTGTCCAAATTATCTTTTGTTATGGGAAGTTTTTCTCTCTCTTTGGGTCATTCATCTTAAATGCTTCTGGCCAGTGTTTTATGCAGTTGGCCACATCCTGCCTTTTGTTCCCTTTCATAGCTGATATAAGGGCTACAAGAGGCAGTGTTGGAAGGTTGTTAGCAAACGATACCATTAGTGTGAGAATATTACTATAAAAGATACAACTGTTGGAAAAAATTAGAAGTTTTTTTTTTAATGCTTACCAAGAAATCTTGAAAATACCGAGCTCATTCCCTGAACTCATTCCCAATCAAACCACGGGAAGAGAAATGTGCATCCATCAGTAGCTGAAACATTTCCTTGAAAGAGCTAATAATCTCTTACAATAATTAAGATGTTAAGATGTGCAATGCAAGATTGTTCTAACAAACATAAAAGGAAGAAATAAAGAAGCTTGGGGTATCTGGAACATGTTTGAGATGAGAATGGCCAGTCCAGCTCATGAGATACAAGATACATTTTCTAAACCTCTTTAGAAAGTAACAACTGTGAAAACAGTTATAACTAAAGTTCAATTAATTTCAATATTCACTGTAAGTATTGGATCCAACCTATGGGGGATGGGCGCTTTGCCCCAAAATAAATAATCTTCAGATGTTAACACTGTGCAGTATGCAATGCTGTGGCTTGGCAGTGATTTTTCCCTTTTATGAACGCATTTCAAGACAGCAACAACATTCACTCAACGTGAGTTGCAAATGGTGGGGTATACAGACAAAGACCAGGAGGCAGACAAAGAGAGCCAAAGTGGAGGAAGTTTAAGAAAAGGCCACCCACTGGATTTCTCAAACACACCTGTAAAAAGAGGAAATTGTATTTCCCATTTTTTTCAGTTGGATATTACATTCTGCCTTCACTGACATAAATTTAAATCCATGTCTTAAAGACTTGATAAAGGCATTCCTTTTAGGGGAAAGCAAACTGTTCCATAAAATGAATGCTCTCTTCCATAGCAATCTCCCCCATTTCCTAACCTGAATTATGGTTCCTGAATTATGGTAACCTGTTCCCTTTCCCCCTTCCTCTGTTGGCAGCATCCATCATACCAGAAGGGAAAAGGAGAGAGAAAAGAGGGGAGAGAATGCCCAACTTGGCATTATCTCTATCTCACAATACCTGAACTCCTAAATATTTCGGTCTCTAAAGCCATACCCAAATATGCCTCCTGCCTCCCAGACCCAGCATGTTAAAAAAAAAAAAAAGTCTTACTGTACAATTTAGTTACCTCCCCATCTTCTCTTGGACTAGAAGACCTCACTTCTCACCCTATGATTCTTCCATATTTTTTTATTATGTTTTTATATTGATATGCCACCCAGATTTGGGATTCAGGTGAGTATGAAAATGTGTTAAGTCAATAAACAATAAATACTGCTGCCTCTTGCATGGGCGGATTGACTCCCCACAGCTCCCCCAATGTCATAGGCAAAGACTTTTCAACGTTTACTGCTTGAGCTGCTGAGGTTCAAGAGAAGCTGCAAGCAAGATGGAAGGAAAAAACAGTCTAGAAATGCAGCAGGCCCTGGGAAATAATTGGGCTAGAGAACGAGGGATGGAAAGTATGGTGCGCTTAAAAAGAGATATTAAAATAAAAGGAAAAGTTCCAAGGAAGGAGGAAGGGAATGGCAAATGGGAGAATGAGCAGAAAGCAGAGCTGCATATAGCTAGAGAGGTTTGGAGGAGGAGGAGGAGGAGGAGGAGACGCTAGAGTCTTTAGACTGAAATAACTATGCAGATCTATCTTTGTAGACCAGTACTATAGTCCAGTAATGTATTTTTTCATTCATTTATCTAAAACTTGCACACTGTATCCCAATCCAGGCAATAGTGTCAACTGCAAGCAGAAGCACAAATAAATCAGTTGTCCTTCATTACATTTAGCGCCTAAACCTATCTGCAAGACTAGGTTGCGTGGGTACCTTCCAGCCACTTGCACACCTCCAAAAAAGGTTTAGCAACCACTGCACACACCTTAGAATAACTGCACAAAGAGACTGTGAAAGAAAGACTGGAGAAGTCAGCAGGGTTAAATGAGAAAGTCCTGAAGGGCAAATCTCCTCAGAACTCAAAACAATAATAGAATCAGGCCTAGACCTTATTCTGCAAAATGCGAACGCCACCACCAAATTCAAAAAGTTGCCCACAATCTGTACATGGCCCAAATTTTGTCAGAATACAATGCCTATATCTTTTTTCTCCCCCTGCCCAGTTCCAGTTGCTGGCAGCAAGTAACATTTAACGATGGCGACGTTTATATTTTACAGCCATTCCAAGGGGTATTGACAAGAAAAAGGACGTTTGAATCATTATTCTGTAAGAAAACTTAACTGTCTGACAAGGGCAAAGGAGCTATACTTGGAAAGACCTCCTCAGCCACAAAGAAAAGAGTGGATGAAAGATGGTGCAAACTTTAGAAGCAGGACAGGTTCCCTAGAGAGCCTTTTTACGGTCACCTCTCTTGCCAAGGTTCCTCCTTATCAACTGCAGATTTTTCTCTTTCCATATCAAAGACAGGTGCCTCATCTGAGCCCAACTTGAGCATTTTCCATTGAGATCACTGGATATTCCCTAGTGATATTTGAACAATCAGCTGCTCTTCACCTTTCCCCAAAGTGATCCCTGGCAGCAGATGAAAAGCTATCCAGATAAGTCCCCGTTTTGGACAAAACCTTTTCAGCCCCATCCAAATCCTTGACGAAGGCCTGCTGAGATAATGGCTGGTTTAAAAATAAATGTTTTTAAAAAGTGGCACGCTTGACAGTGATTAACACAGAGTTAGTCCCAGAAGCCAAAGGAAGGAAAGAATTCAATGAACAACCACAAACAATTATTCCTCTTCGATAATCACTGCTTTACAGGCCAACCGCACATATAAATATTGCAAGATGCCAAGGTTCCATGACTAATTGCTACAATAAATTCAAACTAAGTCACAACCTTACCAGCTAGGGCTGGCAACTTGTAGATTCTGCAGCTCAAGGAGCACTAGTTCTTGGATAAGGAAACGTTGGGCTACTGGGTAGTAGAATGTGATAGATGAAAGCTGAGCAGGCTTATCTTCATGGACAAATTCCTTGTGGAGTGGTAGTGCAAGGAACAGAGTCACTGAGTTGTTTCTGAAGGAGGCAGCAAAAAAGTCAGAGAGTGGTCAGAATTCGTCCTCTCCTCCCTGAAACATTTCGAAATGCTGGCCAGTTTGCCCCAGCCCAACATCTAAGCTCTATCTGAAAGCTGCCAGGCAAAATTGAATGGATCTTCAGGATGTTAGAAAGAACAAATAGCACATTTTTCTCCCTTATTACCCAACCCCTAAGAGGTAGAGATTAGGTATAGTGGAAACCTTCCTTCTGTTTAACCTTCCTTCCTTCCTTCCTTCCTTCCTTCCTTCCTTCCTTCCTTCCTTCCTTCCTTCCTTCCTTCCTTCCTTCCTTCCTTCCTTCCTCCCTCCCTCCCTCCCTCCCTCTCTCTCTTTCCTAACTCCCTCACTGGTCTCTATCACAACACACATACACCCACACTCATACCCATGCTTAGGCAGAGCTCACACTTATAAACCCATCATACATTGATTGATTGCAGCAAGACATGGGAATTTGCATGGATAGTTAAAGCAGCCCATGTCAGTTAATAGAAACAGAAAGCTCCTATCATTTCAAATGCGTTCATACCACCAAACCTGAAGGCATCTTAAATGCACTGTTTCCCAATGGAAGGACATTCATACCAAGGGTCACTTAGGACATCAAGAGATACAGTATATGTGCCCTTGATGACTGACCCAGCCCTGATCATATGCGATTATCATTCTACGAACACACGCACTAGGGAAGGGTCACAGAGCACGATGAATGAACACATATTTTGCTGGCAGAATGTTATACATCCAGTGATGGGATTTCCATGAATCTCTAGCCTGAAACCATGACTGTTGACAATTCTGAATTACAAGGCCCATTAGACTGCTTCAACACATGGTAGCTTCTTGCATTTCCATTGAACCAATTACTGGGTCCCATTTTGCTTCTTGTTTTCACTATCCTTTCCAAGACAAAAAGGATATGATAAGACATGTTGCTTGAGCTGGAGTAGAACAATCCACTAAAGACATTCCTTGGGCTGGATAGCGCAGACATGTTTTTCATCAGCAACAGCAATAACAAGCAGGAAGTTAGCTGTATACATGAAACATTGCTCATGCTTGCTATTGGTGCACTGTGACACCTGGTCATGTTAAACAAATTCCACCAGCTACCTAAAAAGCAGAAAGATGTAGGACCTAAAGGGTGATCTCCAGACTTCTTGTCTAGAAGTTAGCAAGTTGATATCCAGGAGAAAAGGACTCCGTGAAACAAGATTTTTCATAGAGAAGAAGTCAACCACGCAGAGTATTTACAATATGGAGCAAGTGAGGAAGTTCTGTTTTCTTTCCTCAGTGACCTTTGGTTGCCAGAGAAACCAGCTGGAATTTGATTCCCCTCACACCTCACATTTGCTTTGTGGCCAAGAATAGGTGTGCAAAGATCACAGCTCAAGGAGGATGGTGCAACAGAGAATTCCTTCAATACAGCGAGGGTAAAAACATAGGAATGAAGCATCACCTTGCAAACACATGTGAGCTGTGATGATATGTCACAACTGAATGTTCCATCAAATCAAGCAAAAGGAGAGTTGAACAACATCATCATTGACCTGCCAGCCTTTGTAGGCCTCTGTGCACCAGCAGCAGAAGCAGCAGCCAATGAATGCTCAACACCTCTCCTGGTCCTTGAGTGGCATTTTTAATTTAATTTCATCATAACCTCTCTTGGCCAAAGCTCTGAACTTTGCTTGGTGAGTCATAAGCAAAAATAAAGGGGCTGGGTGATTTCTTACAGCTCAATCAATTTCTATCTTATGAAAGAAAAGTTTATTCTCCCTTTGATCTCCTGTCTTTATTTTCTCATGTGCACGTGAACAAATTTGTTAAGCTTTGGCTGATACCTTTGGACAACACAGACATTGAGGACCGAGAAATTAGACAGCAGGTACAGAAAGCAAAAGGCAATGGAAGGAAATGGATAGATGTGGGGAACAGTTACAAAGCAATTGAGCTTTTAATGAGAGATGAATGCAGATTTTTAAAATATTCTGCTGACAGCCCACTTGTGGTGAAGAAGAACTGTCCTTCTTAATCAAATCAGGAAGCTTGGAGATTATAGATCGCACTAAACCATAGCCTCTGTCTTTTAGAATGGTATATACAGTACAACATAGCCACAGTGTGTGTGCTTGGTTTCAGTCTACTGTGATAAGTGAACCTAGGCATTTATTTGATTGATTAGCTGATATGGCCACACATCTTGCAACACCAACACCAACTCTGGGCAGCTAACATAAGAAAAAAACCTCAAATACAGTTAAATAATGATAAGTAAACATAATGACAACGAAGCATAACAACAATCATCAATAAAAAGACCACTATCTCTTGGGCCCAGTTAATCTCCCAAACCCCATGCTTAGGAAAAGAGACCCATTTTTAAGGCTTTACAAAGTGTAGTTCGTGGCTTAGTATTCACATATATATAGTGTTCGTATATTTCTTTAATACATGGTTAAAATAAGATGTGGATTAAAATGGTATGTAAAGATGGACTGCTCAGAAGCAAACAACAGAGTGATTTGAAAGTTAGCAGAACATTTTTATGAATACTAAGCAGCCTTGTTTGCATATCATGCCAAACTATGTTTTAACTATACTTTACTGAACAGTCACAAGTGACCACGTACTTATATCCCTAATCCTGCTTTGAAAATCACTATAACTGGATCCATACAACACACTGGGCCAATACCACAATTAGATAAACTAAGACTAAACTAAGTTTTGAACAAGCTTATTAAAGTGCATGCCTATAGTTGCCAGATTTACTAATGTAGTTAAACATCTATGACCCATCCGGTGTGCTCCATTAATCAAGACTGCGTCATGATTAATCAATTAATCATTAATTAATTAATTAATTAATCATTAATTAATCAATTAATTAATCCATTAATCAAGACTGCGTCATGATGCAAACATGTTTATGATTCATTGTATGGGTGAGAAAATGGGTTAATTCAGCACACAGTTAACCATCTTGTGTGAAGACAGTTTTGACATCCCATCTTAATCTCTCATGGTTATTATCAGAACATCACTAGTTATTGATATTGGTTTGAGGGCAATTCTTCCAAAGTCTGACAAATAGATTAAAAATATGAAACTTTTAAGGACTGGGAACTCAAGTAATGTACCAGCAATGCTGTGGTCAGAGAAAGGAGTTATAATGAGACTAATCCATCCATCATCAAAGCATCAACAGACCAAGGATTGCCAACGTAAGTGCAAGGAACAGCTCCTCTTCTGATCAGAACTACTTTGATTCTACTTAATCACATATGGCTTCACCTCCTTCCATGTTCTCCATGGTAATGGTAGGAATTAAAACTACAAGCTGACTCAAATGGGAAGATGTTCAGGATCTTTGTTAAATCAGTCATAGCATCTTCAAACTACAGTTACACTGGGAAAAAGTCCTGGGAATTAAATTCATGTACAATATACTGTAGGTGCAGTTATACCAAATGGGTAGAAAGTTAATACAAAACTATATTTTAAAAACGCATTTCCTAGACAAGTAGGAGAAAAGAATCACACTAGTTAAGCATGGAAAAGATTATGAATAGTTATTTAATACAGATTAAGCCATTGTAAAACTTGTTATTATAAAGCATGAATAAATGATTTCTTAAACACCCCATGATTCACTCAGTGTAAAAGACTTTGATGAAGTATTTAGGCTAATTTTAACTAGTAACGATACTTCTAGGTTTCTCAGCACCACTCTTATCTTGGGGTGTGGGAAGAATGCATAACTAAAATGGTATAAAATAGGTGCCTTTTTGTAGTAAGGGTATACTTTAAGAGACACATGTTTTCCATCCAGAAGTAACTCATTCATCTTTTCTTTTCAGGATAACAATGCTCTTTAGTCTTTAAGAACACATATGACATGGGTTCTATATACCTTACAGTAATGAAATAAATCTAACCCTTTTTGAGTCCTGCAGCTAGGGAAAGGAATCATTTCAAGACACAAAATGTTACTCTCCAAGATTTGTATACTATTGACAGAATTCTAACAACATAATAATTATCAAATTAATTCACTTTCTGAGTTTGTTCAGTATTGATTGATTAGGGGTATCAAATCAGTGTTGACTCTTAGTGACCACATAGATAGACCTTCTCCAGGATGATCTGTCCCCAAACTAATCCAATAGGCGGGTCCACCTAACATTAAACTACAAAGGAGCAAACCAAGATTAACATTAACCAAGCTTAGTACATTAGTGCAAAAATAGTTCCAAGGTCCTTATCCAATCAGGTAAATTCTGGAATTACAGCCATTACATGAATGTGTTTGTGTGGCACATATATGTTTGTGTTTGACGTTATTTTATGCTTGATTATAGCAGCTACTTCTCCCTTCATTCACAGTTTTTACAATTTCTGAACGTTTCCCCAGCCAAGCTAAAAATCTCAACAGGCTCAGACTTGCAACCACCAAGCCAAAAGAAAGGGATCTCTGGGAATCATATATTTTCTCTGAGAAGCTTCACTCCCTCTCTCTTCCAAGGTTGTTTTATAGCAAGCCATCTGGTCAGTTTCAGATGAGTCACATCACAGCAGAGGTGCCCAGATGGAAGGTTTTCTTATAAGTCTTTGCAAAGG
Organism: Python bivittatus; assembly: GCF_059951505.1. Lineage (NCBI taxonomy): Eukaryota > Metazoa > Chordata > Lepidosauria > Squamata > Pythonidae > Python > Python bivittatus. Next base: position 6,372,733 of record NW_028277052.1, on the reverse strand, counting down.
CACATCCAGGCTTCATTTTACTACTGGGAGAAAGTGCCATCCGGCTGGGAGAGCTGTCAAGACCAGCCCAGGCAGCAGCTTCTGTGGTGAAGAAGCAATTCCATTGCTTCCATGACACTGTGTCATTTCTTTCGCATGAGGCAGAGGGGGAAAAGAGAGAGCAATGGAAGAGCTAAAAGCAATCCAGATTCTTGGAGCATTTCAAACAGTTTCTTCATTCAGCACCTCCCACAGTCTTAAAGAGAAGATAAGGTTTCCAAGATACCCATGCTTTGGAGAGAGAATTTGGGTCAGTTCAGCTTCAGAGAAGGTGGAAGGAAAGACCAGCAGAAAGATGGATGGACTCAGTTACAGTGGCGAAGAGTGCACCATTGGGAGGCTTGAAAGAACAGGTTATGGATAGATCCTCCTGAATAAAATCTATTTATGTGGTTGCTAGGAGTTGAAAATGACTTGATGGCATGTAATCGATCCTGATCAGTTCACCACCACTGGGGCTGCTCAAAATGGGCTCCATTCTGCATCATCAGTTCATATAGTGACCAGCCCATTATCTGTGTTCATATACTTAAGAGTGACTGAATTCACACATTTTCTTGATTTGTACAACACATTGAGCCATATAGTAGCTAAATAGGTTACCACCATGCAACGTACTATGATGAATGTTCTCTGTAACAAGAGGTCAGTTTCTGTGCATGAAGAGTGATGGGCTGGCCTATTGGGAATAAAACAGAAATAGTGGTCCCTCCCCTCCTCACATTCTTCCTGCTCCCTTGTATCCTCTGGTCACCACAGTACTTGCCTAAGACTGTTGTCAGTTCCAGAATTCAGAACAAATTTGCCACAATCGTGTCTCACCATCAACTGAAAACAGTATCAGAGAGGACTGTAGCAAGAAAGCTTAATTAAGCCATAGTAACATGCCTGATGCTTTCTCGGTGTGGGGTGGATGGACCTCGCAATCAACTAAGCACAAGTCCAGAATGAGGACAACTTCATTTTTCACAGATGTGTTTATGCAACTTGTTTTCCTTGGCTAAGTTTCAACAGAGGCCCCAAGAAAATCCATAACGAAGAATCCATTTCATCAGTTATGATGAGCAACAAATAGTGCAGGAAAACAATTCCAAAACTTTCAAATACTGGAGGTTTCAACCAAGGGATATCAGTGTTATTATATATACTTTGTGAATTGCCTGTTGTGGTTTGAAAGCATTGTCATTAAAAATTCACCCAACGTCCCATTCTTTAAAATATTTTTAAAAATGAGAGGAAGATAGAACATTATCTTGTACAGTGGCCTATTGGGGAAGATCCATATCTCATCTACTCCCTCCCTACAAAGGCCACATTATTCTGTTTTTCCATTTCAAGCACAGCCAGCTGTTGTGAGTCATTTGGAATGACCTATTCCATTATTGATCACATTAGCAGAAGGAGGTAAATCTGGAAATGATACTATGCTATTCATACCAGGAAATCTGGGTTATCAGGATCTGCTTCAGGTTTGAGAACTACTTGAGCAAAAGTGTTCTGGTAGACCCCAATCTCAGCCAATGAGGCCTTCAGGCTTTTTTGACTGCAGGCTCCAAACATACCAGGTGCTAACCAAACTTAACTGCAGAGAAAGTTTATTATTTTTAATCCCATGGGAGCATTCAGAAATATGACACCTTTCCTCTTCCATTTTGCTATCTGAGGATTTTTCCAACTCATTTCCACCTTTCTATCCTGCCATTAACCAAGAAGAAGAGATAAAGCCAATCTAGACAGTTTGCACTTTTGCTAATAGTGTTGCATCCCATTCCCTAAACCAGGTATTTTACATCCTAAATCACAAAGCTCCAGCCTGCTGCAGTCCAGGTTTATAGCCTTCCAACCCACTCAGATCTACAGTAACCCACCCACACCATTCATTCCCCTTGAAGCTAATATTCCATCCTATTGTAGCCGCACAGTTGACTTGTTATATGGCACCCCAGAGGTGGCTGTGTTCGGTACTAGCCAGTGTGATTTACATCAGTAATTTGTGAAGTTATTTGGAATCCTGAGAGACAAAAGGCATGACAGAATATTAATAACTATTCTTATTAGCATGCAGAAGGATTGCTCAACATACTGCAAATGCTGCTTCCCTTTTCCCTTCCCCTTCTGTATTGATCTCAAATATTTTATAGGTTCTGTTGCCTTTGATGCATACTTTACACTCTTTTAATCTCTCCACCTGTACCCTCTCAATGAATGGTAGATCACCTTAAGAGCACTCCCTTGTGGGGGTGAGGAACTGCTGCTGCTAGGTGGGATAATGGAGAATGCAACAAGGTCTACTTCCAGATAGCTTTTGAAGAATAACTAACCTTGCAATTATCTTTCTTTTTTCTTCTATGTGTTTTCCTTCAATCTGATAAAATAATTTGCTTTAAGATCCTTTCAAAGGTTTCTTTTTTTGCAGGGGGAGAAATTCTGGTGGGTGGAGTAAGTAATATTTATTTAGGAGACTGCCAAAGAATCTCTCCATGATCATCTCTTCTGTGGTTCTGCAGCCTCCTTGGCTTTCAGAGCTTCTGCTGGATCCCAGGGGAAACAATAAGAGGAATTGCTACTGTGGCTTTTTCAGTAGTGAGGTCCTACTGTCCCTCACTAAAGAAGACCTTAACATATGGTTGGAATGGTTTTGTTTCACCTAGAGAACTGCAGAGAAATTGTCTACCCAATTTTTCTACTCACACATTGGATAGAGAATTTCCAAAAGACATTTGTGCCCAGCTCTAAATCTATCAAATCAGAAGAAAGTGGGAATCCAGGTGAGTGGAACATAATTAGTCAGGCTAAGCAGCACTTTGGACTTGATCTCCAAAGGTGTTTTGGAGCATGTGGGAGTGATAAAATAGCACCTATCTGGTTAGTACTAGGTTTGAGTTCCCGTGTACTCTAATATACCTTTTGGACCCAATCTGAAGTGCTACACAGTAATTAACCAGGCTGGATTTCTCTCATGGATCATAGATACACAAATGCACCATAGGGTGGTTGAAAAGGAAGAAGAATATTGTATAATTCAGGGAAACAAACAAACAAACCACCTCCACAGGGGGGAAAACATCCTCTTTAGATCAGCTCTAGTTCTGAAAAACTATTGATCAGCTTAATGAGGACTATGAAGTAAAGTAGTGATGAGAGAGAACCACAGGGCTCTAGAACATAAAACAAACAAACAAGAAAAAGTCCCAGGGGGGTAACTGGCTTTCATTGACTGCCTAGAAGACCCATGTTTAACAATAGCAACAATGATTGTATTCCCATAGAAGGCCCAAAGGTCAGTTCTAAACTCCTTGTCTTGCCAAACCTCCAGGAGTTGTGAAGAGTCTTCACTGTTGCTTTATATATCCAAATCTTTAAACTTAGGAAAGTTGATTCACAGATGCATGTTGATCATGTGTTTGGAATTCTGATAGCATGCCATAGTACTCTTTTAAACTGACTGCCATGCAAGGAACTTGGTTATTCACAAAAATGGGGTCCAGGTGGACATGGAGGGTCAGAAAACACCAGAAGGAAAACTGGTAAGGCAACTCCTCACTGCCTCTTTTAGGTCCCCAGGAAGTTCTCTCTCTACCATCTGACTTCATCTCTCTCTCTTTTTTTCTAGGCAGATGGGCACACTTCCAAATAGCATTGTTTTCCGCTAGCGTAATTACATTTGTTCATTTATGTTTACACTCATATCTCCAAAATGTGGGTCAGAGTAAATAATAGAAGAAGGGGAACAGAAAGGAATTAAGTGGTTGACATCAGCTGTCTCCATGAGAATCACATTGCCTACATTCAAGTAAGCATTCAAGGATCAATGTAACAATGGCTCTGTTGCTTCTTGAATCTTGTTGAGTGCTTAGTAATTCTTTAGCAGGGGTGGGTAACTAAAGGCCAAACCTAACAACTTAATGGAGGGCTGAACACTACAGACAGCACATTGTGTAGGATCACACATGGTTGGGTTGAGTGATAAGACTTTTGCCTATTTCTCTAATGTGTCTGTTTTAGACATTATACTATGGTCTTCATAAGTTTCTCATCTCAAAATGGTGCTTTCAATTTTTCCACAGTTACTGTTAGAGGGGGCTTTGAGGGCCATAAAAAGTGGATTCATGGACCACTCGCAGCTTTGAGGAGACAAATCACGTACCCCTCTGCTACAGGATTGTCCCTTTTCATGATTGTCATGGGGCAAGGGAACAAGTGACAAAATGTTCATCATGACATCATGACCAAATACCATGAATAAGGTACTTGGTTCAGATGTTGGGATACTTAAAGGCAGGATTTGCATCATGATGTCACCGCACATGTGCCACTTTCATCACCATGGCCTTCTGTGGATTCCACTGTACTTGTCCAGGGATATAAAAGCCACTGCTTTATTCAACAATTGATGGCTCTTATATCAAGAGGGTGATAGGAATGCATAGTGCTCAGACAGTACTCTAAATAATGCCCAGCTAGGTGGCAGAACCTAGACCGCTGGTCACTGATCTGGAAAAAAATAAAATTAAGCAGGGTCAGACTTGGTTAGATGGGAAACTGCTAGGAAATACTAGATAGGTTGGTTTGATTGGGAAGTTCAGAAAAAAAATCCCAGATGAAGCCACTGGTGTGCCACATCCTTATCATTGTTAAGAAAATGTAATGCATCCAAGAAGTCAGCAGGAATTGGATGAGACTTGAAGGGCATGTTTCTATCTTTATTTTTATTCTGAATATTGACAGGGAACACTTCACCCTTGGGTATGGAGGGATCTATAAGGATGAACCCCCACCCCCACCCCCGCAACAGAGGACTAGTTAATGAAGTGTTGTCCAAACTTGGCCACTTTAAGATGAGTGGACTTCAACTCCCAGAATTCCCCAGCCAGCCATGCTGGCTGGGGAATTCTGGGAGTTGAAGTCCACTCATCTTAAAGTGGCCAAGTTTGGACAACACTGAGTTAATGAATCAAACATAAGAGACTTGAATCAGGATCTGATCGGTAGGAGGCCTCTCACATGACTCCCCCACCGGAATGAACAAATATTGAATCTGATTATCCTCAGAAGTAAAATACTGACGTTAAATATTTATCAGGCATTCAAGAAGAATTTGGGGGAAAAGAATATTCAGGAGCAAAATGCACAGAGGATGATTTGGGGATGCAAACTCTTTCCAACTTTACAAAGAAAGCAGAAAGATGACATTTGCCTAAAGAGGTCATTTCTGGCTGCTTCTCCCAGACATGATGCTACTCCTTTTCCCATGAAGAAGGCTTAGGGATCAGCAAGAGGTAGAGGGCAAACATTGCAAAGAAAAAAGCAAAGCCCAGCAAATTTCAGAGGGATCAAATGACCATCATCTATCATAAGAGTCATAAGTTACAGGAAAGCAGACTCCAGCTGAGTATTAGGAAAAAATTCCTAGTGATAAGAACCACCCTGGGAACCAGATACTGGAGAGCCATCTGTCATGGATGCTTTAATTTGGATTCCTCTGTGGATGGGGAGAGGGCAGCTTGAACACGGTGGCATAAATGGTCCCTTCCAAATTTATGACTGAACTGTCCAGAAAGACATGGGGGGCAGTTGCAGGAGTAGCTGGACGCACAATCTCCACCCAGCAGCTTCAAACAGCTTGGTGCAGGAGTTCTTGTTTTGCTGGCTGGCATAATTCCATATTCCTTTATTTACTCTGACTTGCCTAAGTTAAAGGACCTCACACACAATGTATAACTGGATGTCGTAAGCTGCCCAGAGCCTCTTGGAGTAGATGGCCATAACAAATTTAATAAAATAGTCATAAGTAAAGGACCTTACACCCAAAGATTTCTACTTCGTTTCACTCTGCAGATGATGTTCTACGTGACAAAGGTTCCAGGGCTATCCATTGTCCACAGTTATTTTATTTACTAGACATATAGACTGTTTTCCTTCTGATGTCTCATGTTCCAGACTAAATGGGTCAACTGCTTTGGTGGGAGTTTCATTCTTTCATTCTTTATGAATCTAACAGAGCTGAGTTTTCTGAAGCGACAAACTTTTCTATTGCCGTTTCCTGCAATAGCTAACAAGCAACTGCTCATTGATCATTATCTGAATGAAGATAATGGTATTTCTAATGTTGTATGCCCAGGACTTTATTCAGCACTAATTAGTACAGAAGAAATGTGCTGAATCTTGCATCACCATCGCTAATATGTTTTAGCATCTGCCTTCCACTCATATCTATTAATTTGATGGAAAATCTGCCCTTTTGCTATTCTTTAAGTACCATTCTTTATTACTCTGTTGCCAGAGCAAGCATGGAGCTAGGTGGATTTAAAGGTCTTGCAGAGCAACACGTTAGCATTAAAAGTATGCAAATGTAATGTCTGCACACAGGTAAAGGTATTATTCAGAGTCTGCAAACTATGAGGCATTAGCGGATATTAGCAAGCAAGGTTGAATAAATAAATATAACTTTGCAAATTTACAAACCAAATCAACCCCTTCTCTCTGATAATGCTCACATTTGGGCTCTGTCCTTCCTCGGGGATTGCTGGTGAACTTTAAATGCCTTTGAACAATTTGCAATTCAATGAGGAATTGCAAAGGTATGAATTACTTTGCAATTGATACTAAATTAATTGCCCATCTGCAATGGTGGTTTGGCAATTAGTTTAGTATTTGAAGCTGCATACCTAGATGTAGATTTTCTTTGTTTGAATTTTTCCACCACCCAACTCCCAGGAACTCTGGGAGTAAGTCCAGCTTGAGTTTAGTGGTTTTGAAAATCTGATGTAAACTTGCTTAGTTTTTCATATTAAGGAATGCAGAAACCTTTCCTTAAAATTGGCTGTGACAAAAAGGATTATCTACCCATATGGGGGAGGTAGGGGAAGATGTTTTCTTTTCTGTCCTCCAATATCTCAGGCAAAAATTGGAACACAGAAACTTTGCCTTCCAGACTAAAGACTGGGATGTTATTTCTGTAATGATCTGACATCTCAGCTGTTTTCCTATGAAAAGTAATAAATGATCAAGGACCAGCTGAGGAAAGAGGAGAAAGAAGGAAAATGTGTTTTTGCAGAATAATGCTCTTTTAACATTGAAGCAAAATGTCACTTGGGGTGGATGCAAATCAATGTTGCATTATGCAGTTTATTAAATATCTGCACCTGATGTGTCACAGTGTATTTCTCAGCAGGACAATACGGTGTTCCAAGGTGACCCAGCACAAGCACTGAACTTTCAAGAATTCTAGCAAGCCCTGGCCACTCAAAATGGTTCCGTCAAAAGGTTTTGTTGTTGTTGTTTTGTGGTAAAGTCCAACTTTGTTTACAGGGGCCTTTTGTGGGGGTTGAGTCATTTAAGTCATTGTTGAAGGCCTTTTTTTGGGGGGGGGTGCTTTTAAATTATTGTTGACTCCTGGTGACCACCTGGACTAGTCCCTGCAGTTTTCTTGGCAAGATTTTTCAGAAGTGGTTTGCCTTTGCCTTCTTCTTCCTAGGGCTGAAAGAGGGACTGGCTCAAGGTCACCCAGCTGGATTTATGGCTAAGGCAGGACTAGAACTCACAATCTCCCAGGTTCTAGCCTGGTGCCTTCACCACTACATCAAACAGGCTCTCTACAGGGGCCTTTAATTTAGATTAAGCTGTTTAGCTTGAATATTTGACCTTATCTGCCTGTTCTGCTGCTTGTGTGTGTGTGTGTGTGTGTGTTTTAAGTATTCTAGCACTTTTTCTCATCATAAAGTTGGAAGGAGCTATTTAGGGCATCCAGTCCAGCTTCTTATTCATAGTGGGAATCCAAATGAAAGCATCTTTGATAGATGACTCTGCAACCTTTGCTGGAGTACATTCAGTGAAAAACAGCCCACCAGTCCCCTTGGTTTTGATTCCTTGTTGTTCTTACCACTGGGAAGTTTTTCCTCCATCCAGCTGGAATCTGCCTTCTGTAACAAGACAATCATTCTACTTCCTGGAGTCTATGATGAAAGAGAACAAGTAATCCCTGATAAGCCTGCTCTCTTGGGCCTTCATTCCATCTTTTCTTCTCCAGGCTAAACACATTCCTTTCCTCTCTGGTCATTCGACTTGAGTCTCTTTGTGGCTCCCTGAACCCATCCCAGTTTGCTTGAATCCTTCTTAAAGTGTGTTTTCTGAACTGGACACAAGACTTATCCTGGGGTCCACTCAGTGCAGAAGAGTGAACATTACCTCCTTTGGTTTGGAAGCTATATTTCGGTGGCTGCATCTCACAGTTGGGTTCATGATGAGTCCCAATGGGTCAAAATGAAATGAAATAAAGGAGTATCATATACACTTTTAATATAAACAAATAGTAAAAGAAGGCTATGTGCAAAATGACAAAATGAAGAGAGGCAGATCATTAGTTCTCTGACTGATCCATTTGGCCTTCTGTCTGCCCCTGAATACTTTATCTATTATTATCTGTTGCCAATATTGCCCTTTGCAGAACTCCTTTTCTTCCCTCTTATGAAAGCAAACGCTATTGATCCAGCATAGTAGAACTAAGTGCATTTTATCTGCTTTTGATCATTTGCATATCACTTTGATTTAACGGCAGGCATTTGCCGAGAAACACATACAGAACCCACCACATCTTACTTGCCAGGATCCAGCAGTTTTAAATCATCCATTGCTACCCTTTTTAATGCACTGGCTATTACAGAAATTGCACCTCACTTCTAGACACAATCAGCTGCTGTCTGGCTCTTCTATTTTATTAACCTACCCCCCTTTCCTCTTCCTCTGGGATCTGCACAGACTTGTGGCCTTCAGGGCTGACCTTTGCGGCCACGTGCAACTCAGCCCATCAACACACTAATCCTCATTTCTGAAGAGCAGATATTCAATTTGGCATCTTGGGCAAAGTAGTCAGCGGAGGATTATCTGGGGAGATGAAGACATTGCTATCTGATATGAGTTAGGGAGGGAGAAAGCTGGGGAAAGTGGCTGCAGTGAGAACAGGCATGGCTTGGGAAGTTGCCCAGATTTGTTTTTCCATTATCAAGCAAAGCTTGGAGGCAGCAGTGGTGAGGAATCATTTACAGAGCTGAAATTAGCTGACATAGTGAAATCCAAAGAGTGACTGCTAAATTAAATAGGCTCAGACGTAGGAAAAAGTACCCAGGTTGTCCCTTGCTTTTTTTGGGGGGGGGGGGGGATAGGTAACAGTGTGGCAAGCTGAACTTCAGGTGGTGGTGGGAAGTGACCACCCAGAAAGACCTCTTTTTAATCAAAAGGTGGATGCTTTTCCCACCAACTGTCCACGGAAACAATGTGTTAAAAGTAGGGATTTACAAATTCTAGTAGATTTGACAGAGGCTGTGTAGCTTCTAGAGCTGGGATTCAAATGTACTTCATTCTTGCTTGACTATTGGCCAGGGGTCCCCTTCTCTGCCCACTCCTGCAAAGATGGCACCCTGTTACAGTACTTTAGTAGCTTCTGTTTTTGCCTCCTTTCTTCTCTTTAACTGAGCTGGGCTAAGAAAAGTTTCAGCAACTGCACCTAGAAAAGGTTGGCAGGGAGGGTGAGCCTGCCTCGATCCAAGGACAAAGATACACAGGTTCATGCCTCGTGGTCGCCATGTGCCTGCCCACCCAGACACCACCCACACTGTTCGGATTAAAGGCCCTCTGGTCATGCTCAAGGACTAATAGGCCATGTGGTAGAAGGTAAATCTAAGTGCAAGGGGGTATTTCCAAATGAAAGCTACCAGGACTTACAGTTGCTGCCCATGAAGATTATTTATGAATGCTAGACAGAATAAGTAAATTAATTCACAGTTTGCTTCCCTCCCCCATTATCCCTCTTGCATCATTGTTAGTTATTATTTCCATATCATTTTTATTTCCATTATTGTTGTTGTTGTTTGTGTATCTTCCAACATGATCCTCTTGAAAATATACATTTTTGTGCCTGAGTAAACACTCTTGGCCATCCCAGATGGCCCACTCCTGCTCTGGCATTAACATTCTGGACAGAGAGCCAAGATGATTTTCTTGCACCTCTCCTGCCCTTCAGTCATCAGCTCTTATAATGTTGTCCTCTGAGCTCCAGAGGACTAGAAGGTGAGATTGCTGTCCTGGCCATGCCCTTTTTTTGGAGTGTGGATTAGGAAGGAGAAAATCTGGAGCTGACAACCCTAGGTTGACAAGATATGGTAGGTGGATGTCATGCAAAAGTTCTGTCTTCTTTCTATCAATTCTTCTTTGGTAGAGGGATTATCATAAATTTAGCAGGGGTGTGCTGGCTGGAGACTTCCAATGTGGCATCTACTTTCAGGGGAAAGGGAGTCACACAAGTTCATTTTTTTAGGGGATTAAGAAAACCCTTGCATTTGACAAATCCGTGCTTCATTCCCAAGGAATGCCATCTCAGGAGAACCTCAGGGGAAAGTTTAAGAGGGATGCCCTTGGAATCAAATAGGGATTGGTAAGAAATTCACAGTTCCTATACCTGTAGGGGAACTGAAAGACAATGATCTCTCCTGAATTTTTTGTTGCATTTCTGTACACAGTTCTCATGCTGTGCACATTTTGGGACAAACTCTTTTATCCCTTGAAAGTGGGTACGGAGGAAGGAAGGAAGGAAGGAAGGAAGGAAGGAAGGAAGGAAGGAAGGAAGGAAGGAAGGAAGGAAGGAAGGAAGGAAGGAAGGAAGGAAGGAAGGAGGTTCCTTTAAATAAAAAGTGGTAGAATCCAAGTCAGAGCAAAAGAAGGGCATTTGGAAAGTCATTTCCAAGATGAAGTAAACTCATTCTACCACCTGCTTCAGTGTCACCTCTATTATATGACCTCTTGTAGTTCAGAGAGGCTTAATGTGTTAAAACTGAAGAATACACACATACACACACATACACACATTTTCCTTTACTTCATACCTGGATGAATCTGGGACCCTCATTCACTTGACTTGCTTCTCTTCTTTCAAACATATATGATTCAACAGGTTAATTTGAACTGAAAAGTTAAATTTCCTCTCAACAATCTAAGCAGAAGCTGTTCGATGCAATCCTACTGCCTATCTGTGTGAAACATAACTCAAAGAGGTCAAAGTTGGATTAGAGCCTTCTTTTCCATTCTAATGCCATTAATTAATTAAATGCTCTCACTTCTTTAAAAGGCAATAATAGAAGATTTATTTCAACACTCAGAAAACTATCTGGCAGCCAACTGTGAAATGGAGCCAAAGGAAAGACAGGGGAAAAAAATGGAAGAAGAAACTGTGACTTACATGGATACAGGCCTCGAAAGTTAAAAGAAAACAAGTTTGGCTGCAGGGACATATAACTTTATCAATTTCAAGGGGAAGAAAAAGATGTGAGACCAAATTTGGAGGTAATGCAAGACAAAATCCATTCTCCTTTCCAAGAAGTTGACAATACTTGTTGATCTTTAGCAATCGTATCCAATATCATATTGCCATTGCCTGGAGGATCTAGAAAGCCCTCTTAATTAATAACAACACTTGATAGAATACCATAGGTCTTAATGTTATTTTTGATTTAGAGTGTGCAAAATGGAATTGATTTAAAAGTCTCACAGAGATGTCCTCAGAACTTACCTGGCCAATAATGAAGTGAAGTTAATGTCCACCATTGGATCATGAACTTGACTTTTAGAACAGAGAATGCAAGGGTGGGGCAAGAGTACCCTTTCATCTGTTCTTCCCAGAAGCTTTTATGAAAGTATTTATGTCCAGAAATCCAGGACCACCAAGAGGCAAGCAGACTCTAATAATATATTTCTTCCCTATTGTTATGGTAGCCAATCGTATTTAATTTGTCAGCTAAAATATTCAAAAGGAAAAGGAGAAGGTAAGACCCCACTGTATTTTTAGATTACCCTGAAGTTGTATTGGAACAGCTTTCATCAACATTTGCTAGCACATATGTTGGCAAATAGCAGAATTCTTAAATGTGTCTCTGTATGTGTTGGAGAACCTTTTAAGATTAGGAGCCCCTCCCCTTAACATTTGGGGGGTAGTGCAGTGGGTGGGACAGTAATGCAGAGTGGGCGAGGCTGGGGTTTTCGCTCTTCTTTCCTTTTGGTGTTGGTGGGTGACTATGGTGAATTATGGACAATTTCTTTGTTTTTAAACTCTTTTAGTGTTTTTTAGGGTTTACAGTTTTTCCAGGCTATCTGCCTCAAAATGGTAAGGAACCACCTGGCCAATTTTTGGACAGGCTGATCACTGGGAGTTTTGAAGGATGCAGTAAAAGAGACTTTTGGGAGGTGCTGTTGCCCATCCTTTTTGCCAAGGGTTAACAGAAAATTTGCACCCTAAGGAAGTTAAAAGAGCACTAAGACCTATTAATATTGACAAGCAAATCCTTTGTAGTGAGTGGATGCGCTAATAAGTAAACTGAAAGGGAAGCAGAGCAGTTAGAGCCACTCTTTAAACAAATGAGTCACTTTTATTAAGGTATTTTAAAAACACACACACAAAGCTCCAAAAATTCAAACAGGGCCGGGGGGAAGTTGAGCTAACTGTATTGGTATGTGGGAGAGACCTTGGGAGACTGGTCAGAGACTCTGCCAAGGGAATGGTCAGATAAGAGACAGCATAGCCCACAGCTGGATAGGGGGAGGGGCAAGAGACTCAAAAGAGACCCTCCCTAGTTTCTTGGGCTGTAAAGGAGACCCGGGGGGTGGGACTTTATATCTTCAGATTCTGTCAATGTAGCTTTACAATAAAGTAGAATTAGCTCATCTGGTTGTGATTCCTATCTGGTTTACCCACGAGGCCGACCCTGAGTGTTATAATCATGGAAATAGTGTTCCTGCCCCCACTGTAACCCATCTAAACTCAGCGAAGAAAAGAGCAGATCCTACCTCTATTGAAAAGAAAACATCAAACATTTTGCCAGCCTGTACGAAGCATCACAGGATACCTTTATTTTTCCTTTCTCTTTGCTATGATTGGCAGCTCTCCTATTCTCTCTCACCTCCCTGCCACTTCTCATACAATGGAGAGATATCAGCTGCCAATTCTGAGGCAAAAAATAGTTTATATCTATTTTAGATTTTTTTCCCCCATTGCCAGCCATTATTGAAGTATCTGCTTTGATTACCAAATTAATGACTGGGTTGCAAAGCCCATTATGTGTAATTGAGTCAGACAGTTGCAGGTACAATGTGAATGCTCTGTATTGCTTTTAGATGGCTGATGGAGAGATACTTTTTAATGCTATCATGATCCCAAGGAAGAAGGGAGGCTGAGCCAAAAAAAAAAAAAAATGTATGCCAGGGTTTGATTTCAAACATCATTCAAACATCATCTCAAGCCACGCCAATTTAGCAATGTTTCAGGAAGGCAATAAAAACTATTACAGTTGATAATTGCCATGCAAATTCTTAATGGCTGGAATTACAACTCCCTTTTTAAAAGAGAGTTTTGAAACTGCTGCAGATGGTGAAGTTAGAATGAGAACAGTGAGAGACGATAATTGACAATTGAGCAGGGTACCCAATGGTTGCTTGGGGGTGACAGAACTGGACTGTTTTCAAGCTTAGGAGCACTTTTTAAAAATTATTGATCATATAATGCACAGAGGAGCCCCGGCATCAAAAACAGATAAAGATGGTGGAAATACCATATTTGCCAATCTGTTTAAAACTAGCTAACTTCTATTTGAAAGCTGTTACTCAAGTAGTTTTAACCTATGAAAACAAACATGGGGAAAAATCCATCTGAAACCTACTTTTCAAGAAAAATCACAGATTGTGACATACAGAGAATCTATGCATTCTGACATGTCTAATATCTGTTTCAAAACCCACTATACTAAGTTCAACCTGTGTGGGACAAAAGTTTCCAGAATTCCTTCAAAGAGCTGTTTCAGACATATTGGATGAAGATGTAATCAGGCAGTTCTGAGTAGTACTAGGGATTAGCAAAGTCACACAATGCTTCTGTGGATCAGCATACAAATAGGGCTTCCATGAATAAGTGTTAGGGATTCTTACAATAAACAATACACTTTTAAAAATCCAAACAATTTACATCTCTCTCTTTTGCAACAAGTACTGTTCAATCGTCTTTTGAGCCAACCTTGACCCTTGGTGACTACAGGAACAAGTCCCTGCAGCTGTCTTGGCCATGTTTTCAGAAGTGATTTGCCTTTGCCTCCCTCTTCCTAGGGCTGAGAGAGAGGGACTGGCCCAGAGTCACTTGGCTGGCTTTTGTGCCTATGGCAGCACTTGAACTCACAGTTTCCAGGTTTCTATCTCAATACCATTAACTACTACACCAAGCTGGCTCTCATTTTACCTGTGCATAGAATCAAACTATATTCAGGCCAAATCATCTGTTTTTGTGAGTCAGGACAAGAATGTCATGCTATGCAGTGAGCCTTAGAACTACTAGCCCAATGGTACAATACAATTGCCAATGAATCTGTCATACTAACACACAAATGCATACAAATGTGAAATTGTTGATGAGAGCAACTAGCACAGTTGGAAAGATGACACTGCTATGCTATTGAGCTGAAATTCCAGTATACATCTTCCTTCCTTCCTTCCTTCCTTCCTTCCTTCCTTCCTTCCTTCCTTCCTTCCTTCCTTCCTTCCTTCCTTCCTTCCTTCCTTCCTTCCTTCCTTCCTTCCTTCCCTCCTTCCCTCCTTCCCTCCCTCCTTCCCTCCTTCCCTCCCTAAAAAGGATGCTGGCTGGAAGAGGTTACTTGCTGCAATTGAAACGAGGGCACAGCTCTTGTTCTTCTGAGAGCACAGCACAAAATTCTGCTCCTTTACTCAAAAGCCTATCTCGGCTGTACTGCGTATAGCAAAAGGGCTCCCTATTTCGACACCTGCCTGCCTGTACATGCCAAAGATAATGCTGGAATTGCAGTGCGGCACATGTGTCGCTTAGAGGAAGCTTCAAATACAGACCTTGCACTGCCAGTAAAGAGAAGCTTGAGCAGATGAGGAAAGCTTTCTCTGCCAGTGAACTTAGCATGTGGTGCCAACCAGAGTATGGTTGTTCTACAGACTTTCCTGGGTATAAACCTGACTCCTATATCCTCTTACCAGATGCCACTGCTGTCTGAAGCATCAAGGAGGGCAGCAATGGGATACAGGTTTCTTACTGGAAAAATCGGCTTTTGTCTTTCAAGAAACTCTCCCTCTGTCTTGTCTAGTGCCTTAGATTAACAATCTTCAGAGACAATATGCAGATTTTGTTTGTTTGTTTTTAATTTTCCCAGGCTATTTACTTATTGAGTTTTCGCTGTTCCTAATATTAATTTTGAAAAGAAAAAGGAAGTGCATTAAAAAAACAAGTTATGGAAAAAACTAGACAACGCACGTAACCCCAATTCATTCTACAGGAAATTTACAGGCTGATTGAGGAATTCACTTGTTTCCCTATTCAAACCTTCAGATAACAAGATCACTGCCCTCTTGTGGCTACAATGCCATTAAACTGTTGCATAGGAAGAAAGAAAGAAAGAAAGAAAGAAAGAAAGAAAGAAAGAAAGAAAGAAAGAAAGAAAGAAAGAAAGAAAGAAAGAAAGAAAGATAGATTTCCTGGCTTCAGCTGTAGGTCCATGAAGTTTTCTTGTATGGAATGGAAGTGATTCTCCAGTGCCTTCTTGCAGGATATTTCTCAACTTCCCAGTCTAGGGTACGCCGCTCAGAGTTGCTGTGGTGCGATGGAAGGCTATATAAATTGGTTTAATAATAATAGTGCACAGGGGTGATTCTCTGGGCCTAATCTTTCTGTCTCTTCTTTCTGCTCTTCCCCAATTACATGATTCCATCCCGATTAAGATAAAACTTCCATGTGGAGTCAGGTTATTGGTCTACCAAGCTTAGAACGATACTGGGATCTTCCTAATGCAACATATATGCCTAACTCCTGATCTACAGCTTTCTTTTTCAATTAGAAACATAAGAAGCTGCTTCATACCGAGTCAGGCCATGAGTCCATCTATGGGTGGGTGCCTTCAAGTCACTGTTGACTCCTGGCAACTGTCTGGATGAGTCCCTGAAATTTTCTTGGCAAGATTTTGGAAGTAGTTTGCCATTGCCTCCTTCCTAGGGCTGAGAGAGAGGGACTGGCCCAAGGTCACCCAGCTGGCTTTGTGCCTAAGGCAGGACTGGAACTCACGGACTCCCAGTTTCTAGCCTGGTGCCTTCACCACTACCCCAAACAGGCTCTCTGATTTCATCTAACCTATTGTTATTAATATTCCAGTAATTCAAGGTGGAGTCTCTCCGAGCCTTACCTGGAGATCAATATCTGAACCAGGGACTGTTTGAGGCCATCTCATGGGTAGCTGGCACATTTGCTTATGTTATTTCTTTATTTTACAACTCTTGTAACCTGCCCCAATCTGCAGACTCTGGGCAATGTACAACAGAAGAATATAAATATGAAAACATACAATTCAGAGAATACTTCCCCACCCTGGACGGTCACCATAAACAGTTAGTTTTGGTCAAAAGCACATTGGAAGAGTGATGCTTCCACAGCTTTGTAAATCGGTCAAGAAAGAAGATGCTCCATGAACCTGAGTTGGGGAGAAAGTTCTAAAATACAGGAACCACAACAGAACGTGCCAGACATTGGGTGTATATCTCCTTGACCTCATGTAAACTAGGGGCTTTCAGCAGGCCTTCTCACAATTCTCTGACCAGATGGGCAGTTCCAAATGTAAGAAATAAAGAGGGTTCCATTTTCTTTTCTTTTTTTTAATGTTTTCCCCTCTACAGTTGTTTTCATTTTAAGATGACTAAAAACAGAGGTGTGATTTCTTCCAACATTTGTTCTGCTTGTCTTGTAAACTTTTAAAATGAATCCTGAAGCATTTTAAACATAGAAATCATGCCCCTGGGAATATATCAGCATTTCAGATTCACTTTGCAATTGGGTCCTGAACAAAATGTCATCAAGTGCCATGAAACTAAATGTTCGGTTTCTGAAAATGTCAAGCCAAACCCACCACCATCAGAACACAAAAGGATGACTTCAAATTGCAGTAAACCTCCAAACATGTCATTTTACTAGAGTTTCTTTGTACTAAAAGAAAAAAAAAAGACAGAGATTGAATGAACAGACAATATTGTTTCTAAATGTCAATTTACAGTGATAAATTGTGTTTTGTAATTTCCCTCACAAGAAAATTGAATTTTTCTTCCTCTAGACTTTACGTTCTCCCATGACAATAACTTCACCTAAACTTCACTGAACTTTTCTCTGGGCAAATTATGATTCACACCTTGAATTCTAAGGAGAACCTTCTTTAACGCTAGCAAATGCCACGGAATGTAATCACATCAATGTTTTTATGAATTTGTCTCCAAACAATCTCACAAGGGCTTTCATGGTGGGAAAAAGAAGGTGATGACTCCTTTGCAACTGACTCCATCACCACCAACCCCCACCTAGATCTAACCCAGCAGGAGAGACAGGTGAGAAAATGGATCTTAGACCCACTGAGGCCCAAGTTTATATTTTACATAAGGTCATGCTGTCCTGATTTGATAAAAACCGTGTGGCCTTTATGTTCGACCTGAAGTGCAAACCACCCAAAGAAGTCATTTTCCTGCAGCTCTGAAAAATTCTTAAGAAAACTCCCTGCTCTTTGCAGAGGTCTACTTTTAAATTAGTACTCCAGAGGTGAACAGGGGTGATGAAGAGGAGGAAGTGGTGTTGCTGGTATTATTAAAGTTTTGTAATTAGGGAAATAAATGCTGAATGTAACACCCGATAACGTCAGTTAATTTTTTTTTCACAGCGCTACTCGGGTATTTATGATTTATTTTTAATGTTTGGTTCTACCTTTGGGGAAGGACATTCAAGGTAGTTAACAATCCAGTAATATAATAAGCAATAGAGAAATGAGAATTGAGACAGAGAGAGAGAGAGAGAGAGAATGTACGTGTGTATACCCACACGCACACCAGTTTGTCTACCTGAAAAAAAAGGGCAGAGGGGCTTTGGGGCCTGCCCCAGAGCTGATATTTCTTTTTCTTTTCCATCTATCACATACTTTACCCCATTCAGAAAACACGCACACACGCACACACACACACACACAAGCAAGCAACTCTTCAACTGCAAGGGTGGAGCTGTTGTTTTTGCATTTTCAGACTTGTAAACCTCGTGTTCCCCTCAGCTGGCAGCTTTAAGAAAGGATGAGTGAAAGGCAATAGTCAGAGCAAAAAGGAGAGGTAATCAATACCACCCTGAAAAGTGGACACCCTCTTGACATGATTTTTCTGTGATGTCAGGCGTTGGGGGCTCATCAGAACAGCACACCATAAGCAGTGCTTTGCTTCGACAAAGATCCCGGGGAAGCACTCCTTTGGATATACTTTGGAAGCAACATGTTCACCTCCCTTCTGAGAGAGAGAAGAAGTAGCCACATGGCTTCGCTTCATTCTCTTTTGCTTTTCTCCCCCGGAGCTTGCAAATGCTGGAAGAGTTTTCCAGCTTTTGTAAGTGATAGAGGAAGCTGTGGAGAAGACGCAGGAGACAACAGGGAGGCTGCGAAGCTCTACAAAGTGCCTTGTCAAGGCAGATTGCCTCATGCCTTTGTCTCAATGAAGAAAAGTTATTGCTCTGCAGCATTAAAGATTTCATTGGAGCAAACCTTCTTTCTGTCCTAAGAGTGGGATCTTTCCCAAATAGGATGAATTTGTTCTGAAATTCAGTTCAGGATTATTGAATTTCAGAATTCAATTATTCTGAATAGGATTATTATTATGATTATTCTGTTTTGGACCTCAGCTAGAATCCAGCCCAATTGGTATGGCCAATACAGAAGACCTGGAAGAGTTTCATTCCTGGAATTTGGAAGGGGCTAAATTGCCAACCCATAAAACAATGCTTCTCTTTCCTTACTTAGTGAGATTTTGAAGATTTCCCATGAGGGTTCATATTTTATTACATTTCTCCGACATAGGGCTGCTATGTGCATTCAGAAAAATGTACAAAGAACCCCTACCTCTGATCTTTTAGACCAACTGGAGAAGGTCAGAAGAGGAGAATTTCAGACTGATGCTCATGGGGATAGCAATCTTTTTTCTTAATAAAAACATAATATTCAGTATTTGTTGGGGGATACAGCAGCACCTGTGTCCATGTGTCTCTAATATGCATTGAAACATCGTAGCTCATCAGAAAGAAGAAACCCAGGGCAACAAACAGAGGAGCTAGTAGGGGTGAGGGTGATGGTGGGACCACCAGAAAAGTAACAATATTGTGGAGTCCTAGGTGCTCTCTGAGCTCGGTTGCTTGCTTGCAGACATTTCATTACCCAGCTGGGTAACATCATCAGAGCTAAGGAGTGTGGAGTTTGCTCTGTTTATACACAATAGCTTGCCCTGCCTGTGTTGGTGGGGGTGTGGCTTTCTCCTTGGTAGTTCCTTAATTAGGGCATTGTTTTCTGTTTGATTGTTTGGTGTTAACCCCTGCTTATCTGGGTGTAGGACGCTGAAGAGGATGTGTTCTGGTCTTTTTGTTCCTTTCTTAGCTTTTTTATTGTTTCTTTTGAGTGGATGCTCGCATTTTCCCAGTTGAAACTGATGAAAACTCCTTAATCTGACAACACATGGACAGACTCAACCATAGTTTCAACTGGGAAACTGTGAGCATCCTAGACCAAGCTAAATCCAAGAATGCTAGGGACTTCCTGGAAGCTTGGCATTCAGACAGATCAGCCCTCAGTAGAAACATAGAGATAAACCACATTTACACACCATTCAAAAGAGACAATAAAAAAGCTAAGAAGGAAACAAGAAGACTAGAACATGCCCTCGCAAGCAACTGACACCCAAATAAGCAGGGATTAACACCAGACAAGCAGTCAAGCAGAAAACAATACCCTATCAAGGAACTACCAAGGAGGAAACACCACACTCAACAACACTGGCAGGGCAAGCTGCTGTATATAAACAGAGAGCAAACCCCATGCTCATTAGCACTGATGATGTTATCTATTCAGGTAATGAAACGTCTGCAAGCAAGCAACCAAGCTCAGAGAGCACCAAGGACTCCACAGTTCAACCCTGAGCTATAGAGATTCTCTTCTATTGGAAGCAACAATATTACATGGTAACAGAAGATTCCAGGTTTGGGATTCAAATTAAATGACAAATGGAAATCAATTCCCAAGGATCAAAAGGAGAGATAAGGCGGGATATATAGTCTCAGCTAAGCCCCTCTCTATCTATCTATCTCTCCATCCATCCATCCATCCTAGATGCAGAACTGACAGCCCGAGCATGTCAAATGCTCTATAAATCAGAAATAGAGGGATGAGCACAGGGCAGCTGCACCAGAGCAGCAAGTGCCACAGTTATAAATCAGAATCTAATTCCATCTTGCAAGATGCCTCGTTTGATTAATTTATGCTGCCATTTTTTACTCCATCAGCTCTCTCCCTCTTCTCCTCCCCCACTTCTCCTACACAGGATGACTTGGAATGGGTGGAAAATAGGGTAATCGTTTTCTCTTTGTACGGGAAACAGTATGGTAATACAAAGAAACCAAGATTTGGGTCTGTAGGGTGGAAAGGAGATAAAGATGTAAGTAGAAGCAGGCCTCACTTGTGACAATAAGATAATAACGATTGCAATAACAACAGTAATACTAATAACACCCATTCATAGGAAGTACAGTTCCATTTCCAGAATGAGAATCTGCAGTGTTTTCAATCAGAATTTGAGCTGGGTTCTTGTACAGCTTAGTAGCCTGTCCACTGCTGTGAGTAAATTTCCTTTCTATAGGCCCCCTTCGTTGGCCATGCAAGAAGGGGCTGCTGGACATTGTAGTCTGCAGCATCTGGGCAGCATAGATTCCCAATAGCTCTTCACAGCATTGGGATCCAAAGTGGGCAAGAATGCTTTGTGTGCAAGACAGGCGCAGTGTATAGCTGATTCTTAAAAAAAAGTTCTTATAAAAAGCCATGAAGTTCCGGAAAACACACATCTGAGTGAAGCAAGAGTTAAAAAGGAAGGAACGTCTTGTATTTTCTTGAGCCAGCCCAGAAAAACCAAAGTACCGTTCTGAAAAGTTTTATAATATTCTAAATTGAAATATAGAGCTCACTGGCCTATTCTGGGCTTGGAAGTGAAGCAGGCTTAGTCCTGATTAGAGTTTGGATGGGCAACCTCCAGGAAGAGTTACACAGGGAGGCTGAAAAAAAAATTCCTGAAACGTAAGGAAGGGTGAGGGGGGCAAGTGAAGAAACATGATTTATGGTCCTCAGGGCAAATTCCACACTTACATGCAGGCCTATGGCATTGCAACACTCGTTTTAAGGGCAAAATGTGCATCTTGTCACAATGCATGTTTCATCATTTTGGCCTCATCGTGGGTAGGAATAGATGCTTATTGTATGTGAAGAAGGCATTGTCAAACCTCTTTCATATTGTTGCTAAGAAAGCGACACGGATGAATCCATGAAGTCATTGTGGGGAGATGGGCGGGGACAAGTCAAATAAATAAATAAATAAATAAATAAATAAATAAATAAATAAATAAATAAATAAATAAATAAATAAATCAGGAGCTTGACTCCAAGGAAAAATTACTTTAGGGTGATAGATTTGCCCGTGGTTTGAGCAAACCACTTCTTCTTCTTTTTCTTTTACCTATTCTTTTAGAGCTTAGTCAGTCCAGATGGAGAACTGAGTGCCTCTTGCAATAGTTAAAACAACCAAACCCAAAGAACTTCTGAAAACTAGATGCCGTACCACAGCCCACTTTTCTTGCAGAGAAAATTTAGCTAAATTAACACAGCTGAAGGAAGAAACAGCCCGTTCTCCTCCTCTGCTGAATCACCTAATAACTAGAATCTAATTAAGATAGTGAGCAGTGGAACAGTTTCACAGAAAACCGAACTGTGATAGTTTGCTAAACGCATACCTGCTCTTCAGCCAGCAGTTATCTCAGATAACCCTCTCCCTTCCAAATTCTTGAGGAGAAATACAGCCATATAGACCAGAGTCTAACCATAAACATTCAGAATCACTTACATCATCCTAATTTACTGAGAAAGAAGCCTGTGAGATTGACATTCAGACCATCTGGACAGATTGGACTTAGTTCTCTGCATGTTCTTTCCCCAGTCACACTAAATTAATAAAGGTCCACAGGAAGTACCATCAAACGTTTAATTCTGTTTTGCTCATTTTGAGAAGCCATTTTAGGTTTGGTTTATGGGGCATTTCTACTAAAATGAGGCTTTAAATAAATCACCAGGGCAGAGTTTAAGAAACTAGAGAGGCAGCGATGCATACACAAGGTCACGACTCCTGTCAGATAGTTTCTAAAAAGCTTAGAAATGAAATGATCGCTTTCAGCAGGCAGGACTCACCAGCACGGATTAATCTTTCTTCTTCCTCCTGACAGACAGTAAAATTCATAAGAGTCAAAATCAGAAGCCTGTTCTATAAGATGCAAGCCAAAGCATTTTGTTCTATCAAGGCCACTTTGTATTTGAATGAATTGGGCTTTTGGAAAAGACATCTCATCTTCACAAAATTTCCTGTGCCATTTTGCGCCATCAGCCCAAGTGATGGAGAAGAAATTTATTCAGTCCAATTTTTTAAAATGCACTTAGCCAATTTTTGCCTTCCAAATATATACATGTAAACCAGAATACCCTTGCAGTTTGCAACTAAAAAGAATGCCCACAAAGATGAATATGTTAAGAAAAAATGTGCAGAATGAGACATTTATTAGGGGAAGGTGTTCATAAAATTCCATCATATTATTGGGAACAATGCATTCCAAAAGTGCACACATTCCAAAAGGCACACCCATGTTTGCATGGACTATTTTATAGATTCACAACTTAATGTAGAAATAAAAGGAAATGAACTTGATCAGCAGAATAAGAATTTTAGAGAAACTGAAATGGATAGATTTGTTTTTCCTAAAATCTGAATGGTGGTTCCAATTTATCTCATCCATTTGGTGTGCGCAGTGGACAAAGGATGAAAAAAAAGAGGATATAATGGAGTCCTTGGTGGTCTCTGAACTTGGCTGTTTGCTTGCAGAGATTTCATTACCCAACACTACACAATATTACCCAATATTACATAATACTCACCCAATATTACCCAATATTACATAACGGCAGTGGAATGTCTGCAAGCAAACGACCAAGCTCAGAGAGCACCAAGGACTCCACAGTTCAACCCTGAGCTACAGAGATACTCTTCTATTGAGAGGATATAATGCTTAAACCTATAGACCTTGGAACACAGTTAAACAATTGAGTAGACAACATATTGGTACCATCATGGGGATATGAACCAAAGTTTGATCTTAAAAAAAAAAAATTGCAGCAATTCCAACCAGGCCCTGGAATGACTGCAGTTGTACTTCTATAATTAAATGTTTGATCCCTATGCCTACAAGCAGCATTGGAGGAACATGGCCATTCAAGCTAATTATAAGAATTATTAGCCTAGCAATGTGGGTGCGTGTTATTCAGAACACAACAAAGATGTCGGGCCTAGCCCAAGGAACTCCAGGAGACCATGCAGAATCAATCCAGCAAGGTTTATTAGCTACAACCCCTTAACAAGAATCTTCCCAGAATGAAACCAGTTCCCAGGCTCACACCGATGGAATTTCTTAGGGAAGTGCCAGTCTCCTCCGCTTATCTCTTCCTCGCTCCTCTGGAGATGAGAGCACATTCTTTACTCCCCTCCCACCATTCCAGTCCATCACAAAAGCTGAGATTCCCAGAATGAGACTATCTGCATTAAATCTTAGTTGGGGTTGGGTTAGGTTAGGAGTTGGCCTTTTAAACAAGATGATGTTTGGTACAGGTCATGAAAGTTTAGGAAATGGTTCAACAGCTTGTGTAAATCAGCTGTGCTGAATTGTCAAAATGATTTATGGAAAGCTTTGGTGTTCTTTGCTAGTAAAGACCAGCTGAAGACTACATTCTGTGAGTCTGTCCATGCTTATATTCCTATCTATAATGGAGTTTTCATCTGATTTAGGACCATAGCATTGTATGAGTTGTGTATAATCCATTCACGTTCATTGCAGTTTCTTACAATCTTTTGATGTCCCACAGAAGTACCAAGATCAGGAGTAGACAATACCCACCTATGAAGTTAACATTTATCTCTGCAATTTTTCTACTGTTCTTGCTCTGTTTCTCTCCAGGCATTCTTTACATGTGAACATCCACACCACTTCCTGCTGCTTCGATGCTTCGGCTCGTCCCAAATCATCTTGCAAGAGAAAAGGCCAGGCTTCTCTGAGCTGCCAAAATTCTGGGATGTTAATGAATAGTAATCTACACACCACAAAGGCATCTAAGTGTCAATCTATCAATCAATGGATTAGCATATACGTGTCTTAAGGAACAGACAGGCACAAAAAAAGCCACCTATAATCAGAATTCATTTGCCAATTACATTAGGATAATCACAGTCCAGACACATTTGTGTTTGTGGAAGATTATTTGATTTTCTCCACCCCAAAGGGTCTTTCATTACATCCAATGCTGCTATAATAGCAGCCTTGGAATGGAAAGAAAAGCCTTCGGAATTAATACAGCTCAGCCAACTTCCTTCCATAATGTTGGTGGGTCCCTCGTCAAACCCCTGCAGGACTCAGCCAATAGCAAGTGGGGGAAATAAAACCCATAGTAATAGGGATCACAATAGGAGAACTAAAATGTCCTCTTACCCACAGGAGGAAAATGAAAGAAATTAGTCGTTCATTGTGTGTGGGGAGAACAATCTAGTGAAAGAATCATGGAGACAGAAATAAGAAACGCTTGCATTTTCATTTCCTCCCTCCTGGTGCCATCTGAACAGGCTGCTTTCTCCAGAAGACGATGCACCAGCAAGACAAGCAATGTGGACTGGAAGTGTGGTTTAACAGCTCCATCTCTCTGATCACCTGCAGGCTTTTTAGTGAAGGCGCTGATGGTATTGCCCCAACAGATGAGAATGCTCTGTATTACATGACTGCACAAACATGCAATGCACCATGGCAAGTCCCCATCTGCATGGCCTGTCTTGTGTTATTTTGGGTTTCTCCTGAAGGCGTTGCTCATCGGTTCAATGCTAATAGAAAAGGCTGCTAAAAGTGGTGGGTTGAGGGGAAGAGAAAGAAAGAGAAAGAATCACCGAAAGATCTGAATTCATCCCACACATGTACTAGGCAGCCCACAGACCTGATGGTAGCAAAGGGAAATTTTGGAGGTCCATTGATGTTCTGAGAACATGAGAAGATGGCTACTAGGAGAAAATGGATGGCGTGACCAGATATACAGTACAACAGGGTTCCTCAACCTCAGCAACTTTAAGATGGGTGGACTTCAATGCTGGCTGGGGAATTCTGGGAGTTGAAATCCACCCATCTTAAAGTTGTTGAGGTTGAGGAACCCTGCAGTACAACATCCATTTATCAGAAAGAAAATGGTGAGATGGTCCTCTCCAACCCTCATCTCCATAGGATGCTTTCTACTTTATGTTGGTCCTTTTTTTGGATAGGTGGACATATTTCCAAATAAAGAACAAGGCTTCAGTCCCCCTTATTTTTATTTTCTAAGAAAACCTAGGAAACTTAGGTGGGGTCCACAGGCAACACTGTAAATAATGAAGATGCTAAAAACTGGAGTTTTGTTTCACAGCATGCCATCTTTCCATTTAATTTAATAAAGTCAAATGGGACAGGGACCTTTGCAGGCATCAGGATACAAAACTGTCTACATGTATATTAATGTCCACATTGATGCTTATCTGAGGGCCACCCTGATTTTTAGAAGGGGTTGCCCAAATCCAATTCTATTTTACAATAATCTGTTCTAGTTATGGACATTCTACTGTATCTACTGCTCAAGCACTTGTTTTTCAGGATGTCTAGACAATGATGATGAGGCAATTGATGTCGTTTGTGAATTCTGACACTATCAAATGTGGTACCTTTCCCCTGGATATATGCACAGACTAAAGCTAGCTAGTTGTTGGGTTTGCAGGACTCCGAATGCTGTTGTAAAATACAGCATGAATGTAAAATGTAATGTGAAAGGCCTGTAAAATACATACTATGAGTTAAGATATTTTAGAATTGCTGTCTTTTTAATCTCATCAAGAGTCAGGCTACTTTTTTTGTTCAGAAATCCATATTCTGAGAAAAAAACCTGTTTAAAATTATAGTTTGAAAAGATATATGAAGATAGGCCTTTAAGCACATTTAAGTCTTCATATTCATGCAGCTTTTTAAAAAAAGTAAGAAATGCTGATTAACCCAGAAATGGGATTGTATGGCCATGACCAAACACATGCAAAAGTACCATTCACCCTCATGTGGAAGCCAACATACACCCAACTGCATATGGGATGGATTTCTTCTTAAGAGCCTGGGTAAGAAGAAATGTGTAGTCATTTCAGAGAAGGATTGAGATCAGAACCAAGGAATGGGATCTCTTGACATTTTAGATGTAGTCCAGCTTTTCTTATCTTTATCAAATGATCATCTCCATGCAAAGAGCTACAGCAATCCATTCTTGGAGATCCTTTTGTGGATTTCTAAAAACCGGCCTAGCATCCCCTGTTCTCTGGGCCTTCTTCTTGAAGAACCTGGTGTCAGTGGACCCAGCAATGGTAATGAGAGCTGAACAAATTAATATTCCTCTGCACATATTCCCTGCTTCTCTCTCTCGGTTTCTCTTTTGCATGAAGGCAAGCACCTACTCCCTATCATCACATATGAGTATGTTGGGTTACTGAAAAGCAGCTTTGGATTCCCAAAGGGTTTTGTTTTTTTTTCTCCATGGATTAGTGAGATTCTTTAAGGAAGACATAGCAAAAACAATGCATTGCTCCCATTATGCTGGAGAAGGCTTTGACACTCCTTTCTGCTGGGGGGGGTCAAACATAGCTGCTGCTATTTGGCTTCTGGTTCGTCAAACTGCAAATTACCAGGGGAATGCAGAAGCTACAAAACTGGGTGTAAATCTTACTTTGAAACACCAGCTCGGTTTCAGCTCAGACCTTTTGTGCATGACCTACTCCACCTCCACTTTTGGAGATGTATTTATTATTATTTTGAAAATATTTTTATCCTGCTTTTCTACTTAAAAAGAACTCAGACCACCTTTTTCATCAGCGACTTTTGCATTCCTCCCATAGTCTAACATTGGGCAAATAAACAAATGGCTTTTAATGTT
Source organism: Python bivittatus (assembly GCF_059951505.1). Classification (NCBI taxonomy): domain Eukaryota; kingdom Metazoa; phylum Chordata; class Lepidosauria; order Squamata; family Pythonidae; genus Python; species Python bivittatus. Next base: position 6,345,539 of record NW_028277052.1, on the reverse strand, counting down.
ACATTTAAAGAGAATTGGATATTACACCAGGAGTCATCATATCACCAGCCGTGTGAGTAAAGCAGTGGGAATTGGGTACTTAGTAGCTTTATTGGGGTTGATTTTAAAGTGTGTGCCAACTTATTTTTTATTCATGGCAGAAGTGGATGAAACTTTTGTCTTTCTGGGGGATGGAACCTGCCAAATTGCAGATGGATAGATGTGGCATCTTTGCAAAGGGAGACATTAACGTTTGGAGACACTTTCCTCAAATAACAGAACCACCAGAATAACTATATGGATGAGAAACTGAATAAATGAGCTAAATCAGTACAATTGATATAGGCCAAGAAGTTGAGCTGTTTTGCTGGGGGAGGGGGAGAATCTGTGCTACGTTGGTGACCATTTTTAAAAAATATGTTGATGGTGTCATATTATTATAGGAACAGAGTACAGAAATAGATCTGCTAAGAAAGATTTTAAAAAGAAACTATCTTTATGCAATGGTTTGTCCATCGATCCCAGAGTTAGATTCAGCTTTCAAAACACAGCTCAGAAATATGTAGCACTGACACTAACTCCCTCCCCATTCTCTTTCTATCAGGGTGTGAAGAGGTCATTTGGAAAACTTTCCAACTGCCTTGGGTTGGAAGGGTTGCATAGTCCATGAGGAGCAAACCAATACTTCTTGTAGATAGCTGGTTCCCTCCTTTCCTATTTCCTCTGGCCTACATGCAGTTGATTTTGCTTGTTGTCCCAGGTGGCCTCCCATTGCCCAACTTGTATTTTAGTCTCTGACTAACAGGGGCAAGCGATTAGCTGGCTCAACTGCCCTTAAGAGAAACTGCTGTTGCAAGGGGTAATTGAATGTTATCCTAGTAAAACAAAGGGGAACAAGATGTGATAGCCGTATCATCTTGAAATAGGCTCTGCACACAGGCTGTTCATCCTTCCCTAAGGGCCTTGGCTTTGTTAGAACAAGATTATGAACTCCCTCTTTTGAAGAAGCTTCATCATTTTCCACATATTTCCCATTGGTCATAGGCAGGCAGGATCAATAAAGATATAACCCAAGAAACAGCTGCAAAGACAAAGGTTCCTAATGAATTCCAGCCCAGACAGTCAGCCCAAGCGTGTATCTGCTCGGCTGGGGATTTGCACAGAGCCCTTTCTCCAACACCCCTCGTATTTCCCAGTGGAGGGAGGGGGGAAATAAGGAGGAGAAATCACTCTTGTTCTATCTCTTTTAGTACAATGATGTCCCTAGTTCACTTACTGAAGCAGCCCACATTGTTTCAGAAGGAAGAAGAAAGCAAGGGGAGAAGGAAATGATGGGCCACAAACTACAGAAAAGAAGGAGCAAGATTAGTTGTATGGAGCATGCTAGAAAAACGTCCTGTATTGGAGACTTTGACCAGCCTTTGACCAGAAGCTTAATGAACATGAGAAAACAAATACCATCCTGATAAGGTTTTCTAAAAGAAATAACATTCTGCTAAAATAAAGGGAGACTCAGCACAAATTAGGATAGTCCTGCTCAGGAAATGACTTGGAGAACAAGAAAGAGTTTCATCTTAAAACAAGTTCTTAAGGAGGTATCTAGATTACAGTGACAGAGAGTTTCATTCAAAGTATATTATCAAGATGAATTTGGGCCTTTCAGATGAAGAGAAAACATCTAAGATGGTTGTAAAGTGTTGAATAAAGGGATGAAGGGATTATGGTTATGTTTAAGAGGGTGGAGGGATAACTGCTGTAGTGAAGGTCAGAAGTCACTTCTTTAATTGTCTTTTTTTTTCCTTTTAACTGTATTGTTTCCTGAACTTTTTTCTTTTTTTTCCTTCTTTCCTTCTTTTATATATTTCTTCTTTTTCTTTTCTTCAAGTAAAAGTTCTCAATAAAAATATTTTTAAAAAAGGGAAGGGAAGGGAAGGGAAGGGAAGGGAAGGAAGGAAGGAAGGAAGGAAGGAAGGAAGGAAGGAAGGAAGGAAGGAAGGAAGGAAGGAAGGAAGGAAGGAAGGAAGGAAAGAGTGAGAGAGAGAGAGAGAGAGAAAGAAAGAAAGAAAGAAAGAAAGAAAGAAAGAAAGAAAGAAAGAAAGAAAGAAAGAGGAAATCACTTGCATCAGGACTGAAGCAAGTAAGTTGGAGAGGGGCACTGTATGGTTTGGGCATCTGCCAGCAAGGAAGAAAAAGTGACCCTGTTTCCTGATGGTTCACAGCCCCCCTTGTCCAGCATCAAAGGGAGTTCTGGTAAAATAAACCAGCTGCCATTGTTAGGGCCCACTTGACCAGCATCTGGGTCTACATCTACTGTTCTCTTTGGAATAGTGCAGTGTGTGATTTCACGGGAATTATGGAACAGTGCCATAGAAGGATATGAAACTGGTACCAGTTTGGGCCCCATCCCTTTCAAAACACTTACATAAATGTTTTAGCCTTACCCAAGCCCTCTCTACACCTGTCATAAATCCTACAACAAAATGCAGGTTTGAAACGACTTTGAGTTTCAGTGTTGATTTTCATCTATCGACTGAGACGCCAAAGTCTCATGTTACACTACGTTTGACCTAATGAGGATTCAGACCTGGGTCTCCTGGATTTCGACCATAAAAGAAGGAGTCAATACATTTTACTGAGTATTCACAAACCCTCGGGCAGGCCTAAAGTATTTCTTTAGATCTACAGATATTTGAGGTATGCCATCTTTGCAAATTCCAATATGAGATGCTCAGACCTGCACCTCTTAGCCGGAATATCCATGGAGGCTCAATAACATCAAAATAGCACAACTGGGGCAATCGAAGCCCTGCCCCCTTTTATGTTCATGTGGTGTCCATTAAAAAGGTTTGGGTTTGGATTGCCCACTCATGCCTGACCTTTTGATGCTCTGGACCCTCCCTGTGGAGTCAAGCACAATATCAGTATCAAAATCTATGATCTATTTTTTACACTTCAGTAAAAACAAAAGCAAAAACGAAAGGAAGAAAATATTTTAAACCATCACCGTTTGAGACAAAATATATTGAGAAATGTTAAGTAAAAAGTCTCCTCAAAGTAACATTTGTGTCATTTTTGCGTAGATGAAAACGAACATGCAGATCAGCAGAGGAGAGGACTTCTGGGTGAACAGTTGTGACAATGGCAAGGGTATGAAACAGACAAACTCATCTTATTTGGCTCCCACCCATTCTAGTTTACAGCAGCTTCTCTACCAAGCTCTTTCCAGATGTGTTGGGACTGTACCACATGTTGCCTGGGAATTTTGGAAATTTGGTACATCTGGTGTGCACAACACTGGAGAATGCTGGTTGACATGAACGATGGAAGAAGTTTGGAAATTGCTTGCAAAACCATCAATACTACCTAATTACCCAAACCCATTTAAGTTAGTCTAGTGTGTTGTGTGAAACAGCCTGGAACAAAGCCAGGACCTTGGCTGACATCCTCGTACTGTTGTGAAGAATATCACACTATTTTCTTCATTTCCTTGCCTGGAAAGGTGTCTTAAGGAAACACACAGTGACAGGAAAGAGAGAGGATACACTTTGCCTTCAGAAAAGACCAATGTTCCCCTGAATTCTGGAAAGTAACTGCCAGTCAATATACTTAATAATAAGTTAGAAGTTCTGATGGCACATTTTGATATAAGGCAGCTTCTTATGTTCCTAATTCTAACACAATTCATACAACACAAGATAAACTTGTAATCTCTTTCTGGGTTGAAGCCCAAAGATTATGTCCCCATCATCAGAAATGACAGGGCTGATGTAGAGGAGATTACTTTGGGGAAAACAAAAACAATTCAGTAAAATTCACAGTTCCCAAAAATAATATAACTGCTTCAAAAGGAGTTTGGGTTCATGGGTGTTTCTCCCTCCCTCTCTCTCTCTCTCTCTCTCTCTCTTTAAAAGTGTTTTAGCAAATCAGATTTTCCCTGTGAGGAGTTTACAAATTATGTTTCTCATGGCCATGAATCACTAGGATCAATAATTGTACTGCTGTAGTTGTTATTGATCTAATGGAAGCATTCAGTTCTGACAGCACTAGCCTAGCTGTGCAAACATTGTGTGCTGATTGACTTCAGTGATCACTTGGTTAAATGAGAGAATAGTTGGGGTGGCAGTGGGAAAAGTTGCAATGTGGAGCAAAGATCATTCCTATTACCCATCCAAAGTTGTGAATACTCTCAGCAGAACACTGTTGCTAAAGTAGCGTTTATTCTTTAGCTGGGCTCATATATTACATTAAATCATTATTAGTTCAAAGAAGGTCTGCTTGGCAGAGAAGCCTCAGTGGCTGGGGTTACCCATGCTTCTAGCCAAGCCAAACCCACACACTGTGAATTAGTGCAATATGTGAACCTAGCTCTTTGGCTCTTTCAACTAAGCCCCACAAAGAACATAATTGCCCAGAACTAATGTGTGATTTTGTGCTCCCAGTTTAAGAGGTGGCGTCTTTGCTCTTGCAGGTAAGCATTATGTATTAATCAGAACACAACAACCAAAGCCAACACTAGCCATGAGTCAGACCTATGGTCTATCTAACCCTTCACTGTTGATGTTGAGTGAGAGCAGAACGAGGGCCATCAAATAGAGGGCTGCAAGACATTCAGACAACCACTAGATGGCAAATGTGAGATACGCACACCTCTAACTCTTTGCTGCCATCAGGTGGGAAGTAAGTGAACTGTATTTCTGTCCTTGACCAACCTAAAATAGCATCAGGTGTCTATTTGTCTGATAGCCCTGGATAATTCTAAAAATAGCCTCAACCCAATGGAGCCCCAGCAAATCATCTTAGGTGCATTTCTAAAAGGGAAATGTGTCACCAAGTCTAAATGCCACTGTGTTGTTTCCATCAAAAGTTCCTCCTGTAAAACATTCCAATTGGTAGAGCTATTTTTGCTCAAAATATTTTAGTAGCTTCTCTGCCAGGACTAAATTTGGATTGGTGTGTGTTGCAGGGGGGAGCAGGGAAAATAGCCTCGAAGTTAAGAACGTGAAGCAAATGAAACCAAGGGGGGTTTTGAATGGAAACGCTTGGGCGGCTTTAACTAGAGCTGTCACAGTTTGTAAATGAGTGGCTGCTCCAATTTTTATTAACAAATGACTTCCATAATAAACATGATTTCTCTCAGGAGTTTACAGATGAAGAACCACAGGCCAAGAAGAATTGCTATAAATGTGTGTCTCCCAAGGGGAAAACTCCTTTCTGTACATAAAGTATCTGTAATGGGCAAGGATCTGCACATTCAGACACACAAGATTATGCGTGCAAGCACACACACACAGAGTTCCATAAATACTCCCAGTCTTCCTCTCTCTCTCTCTCTTTCTCTCTCTCTCTTTCTGTTTGCACCGCTGATGAAGCTACGGCTCATTTTGCCAAGCTGTCACTCACCGTTGTGTTCATTATGAGGAAATGAACTCCATTCCCAAGCATAGCATCCTGAAGACAGAGAGTAATTGGGTTCTCTGAAGCCTTTTCACTTAATTTACTCAAGTTGTATTTATTTCGTACAGAATTAGTTTTTTAGCAGCTGATGGACAAGGCATCAGAAAAAATGGAAGCCAAGTGCATGGGATAATACACTTCAATGAAGGAAAACCAGTCTCTCTTTTTTTTTTCTGTTTTTTTCCTCTATCCGTGTATGTATACAAAATGCTCTATGGGTTTATTAAAAAGAGATTCCTTTCATAGTTTAAGCCATGGGGTACATTGTCAGATAATCTGAAACCACTAATGATTTCCAACGTCCTCCAAAGCAGCAGAAACAAGGAAGCCAGGGTGAAAAGCAATACTGGTTTCAGAATGTGCCCATCCTGAGTTCCGTTGCTGAGATGATTGTGACATGATGTCATGATGTGACATGAGTCTTGCACAAGTGTGTGGAGTATGACCTAAAAGGAGTCTGGTTAGTGACTGCTTCACTTGGCCTCTGTGGGACTGAGAGGTCACCTACCTTTCAAGAACTATCTCTAAATGCCCTGCAAAAATAGCTTCCACCTTTTTTAAGTTGGCCTTTTAAGGGTCATTAATAAGTTCAATTCAGTTGTATTTTACTTCCTGGACTGGTTCAGATGGATAGACTGCACTAATGAACTTGATATTTATAGATTTAAGTCCAGTTCAGAAATACATTCCTAACTTACCAAAGTAGACAATATATCACAGAGGAAAGTGTGAGTCCAGAAAAATCTATCTACTTTACTGTCCACAGTAGAAGAGCAGGATTCTGCTATCTTAGATATCTTGAATAATTAAGAAACTGAACTTCAGAGATCACATTATTAACTTTCACAAATTGATAATGAAGTCTGAAAATGGGTAAATCAACAACAGTAAGGCTAGTAGATCTGGGTAGCAAAAATCCAGTGGATCACAAGATGGTAGCAAAGATGCTATCGTATGGCCACCCAAAGTTTTCAGCCCAGATATGGTAGCCCTAACTATAACATCGAATGTGAAGCATAAAATCATCTAATAGCAGCCAGCAGTCCAGCAAAGGAAAACAGAATCTGGGGGATGGAATGAAAATTCCCCTTGGAAGCCATTTTTGGCTGAGAAATGGCAGAGCGTAGTTTTTAAAATTAGACAAAACTAAACATGAAAATTCAGTAAGAATCAGTGGCAGGAAGTGGGATTTCCTGAGACACCCATTCCTGAAAACAGAAAACCTATTTCCTTATAACTTCACAATCCCAAAGCCCCATTCATGTAAATCTTTCCATTTTATTTTTGGGGAGGCCCAGTAGGTCTTATATGTTTGAGCAAGTTCTCCAACTGTATTTACCTATTTAAAAGATTTTTGAACCTTCCTATGACATGATTCTTCTAGGCAGCTTATTAATTTAAAAAAATACAGTGCTACATGTATAATAAAATAACCATTGTTTTGGAGAGAATGAGATTAAAACAACATACGGCCCTACCTAAAATAACCAGTCTGAAAGAGCACAAGGTTAAAAAGTATATTCTAAGCAGTGACAGCCTGAAAATAGATTTTTTTAAAGGCTGGTTTTGATGGAGCCCAATCACAGTCACTGGCATGTTTTTCTCACTCAGTTTTTATTTTGCTTCTTCTGGAAGACAAAGGAGAATCTTCCATAGAACAAGTCTGCGTCCTGGACTGCCAAGTGCAAAACATTCCTTGGACTATCAGACAGACTCCAGGAGGCTTCCAATAATACAAGAAGAAAACAAGCAAATAAAATGAACAGTGAAAAGGAGACTAATCAGAGAAATTAGCACAGGATTCTAAAGCAAGCTGTGATTCTTTCATTTCTTCATCTTAAATAAAAGTGCAATCATAAAAGCCACATGGCAGATTGGAGATGGATGCCATGTGGGCTAATAAAGGTTTGCAAGGCACGTTGGACTCCTCGGATGAAAGAAGTGATTGAAGTCCAGAAGACATCCAGCATAAGAGCAGGAAGTAAATCTCCTTGCCAGTGTCCCACCTTTTCTCAGCAGGAGGGAGGACAATCCTTCTGGCATTCTAATTAAAACCTTGTTATCTTGTCCCCAGCAGGCATGGACTGAATTTCATGGGCACAATGCAAACTTGCCAGTTAGGCCTTTGCAGCTAGAAAAGTGTGCCCTTGAATCTGAATCCCAAAGGCACCAAAACTCTCCAGCAATTTAAGGCTGGGGAATCCACAACAGCATGAAAAAGAAAGCTACTGCTGAAGTATCTCATGTGCTTCTTGAAGGGATACTGCCCAATAATGTAACACAGCAAATGAGAAACAAGTTTATGGAATCAGTAACCTGCATGATGAAAGGTTCACAGGGGAGAACAGAGGACAACTTAGTATGGAAATAGTTAACCTTGGGATTATCTAGTGCAGGATATGTAGCCTGTTAATTGAAATGACCTCCATTTTTTTTTCTTGTCCACAATAGGAGGTGGACCAGATGGCAAAACTCAGTGATATCCCAAACAGGACAGTTTTGGAGGGAATTCAGAGTCTAAGCCAATGTAATGGGCTGTGAGAATAACCTTGGGAGACAGGAGAAAGAGCCGCAGCCTGGACAACAGTCTGAGAAGAGAAATCTGAGTCCAAAGCAGGAATGGGGGTGGAGAAAGCATCTCAGAAGGGATCCTCCCTACTTCTCTGGAACATAAAGGCAGGAAAGGGAGGAAGTGCTTTCAGACTTGCAAGATTCTGTTACTGTAACCTTACAATAAAGGTAGTGTTAGTACTCATGGTTGTGTGGGGCCTAGCCCAAGGAACTCCAGGAGACCATGCAGAATCAATCCAGCAAGGTTTATTAGCTACAACCTCTTAACAGAATCTTCCCAGAATGAAACCAGTTCCCAGGTGATGGAATTTCTTAGGGAGGTGCCAGTCTCCTCCACTTATCTCTTCCTCGCTCCTCTGGAGATGAGAGCACATTCTTTACTCCCCTCCCACCATTCCAGTCCATCACAGGTTGGTGCTTCTTGTCTAGACTACCTTGAAGGGCTGACAGCCAACCTATTTCACCTGAAATGAGGCAAAAGTAGTTGTTTGGAGGACATTGTTCATACAGGCCCTGCACAAGGAGTCATGGTGCTAATAGGAAAGTCCTCTGTGTAAAGACTTACAAATCTAGTGATAGGTAGGTGCTCTCCCACTTGGAAATGGATTATAAATTATATTTTATTTTTTTGAGAAAGTTTTTCCCCATATCCAGCAAGAAAAGTGACTTGTTAAGTTGACTACAGTATTTTAGGTTGGCCTAACAATCTGCTTTGGCCCAAATTCTAGATAGCATAAGCTTAGGCAAAACTATGCAAATACCTGTTCCCAAGCTGAGGAGAAAAGTAGATATGCAGTCCCGGAGTTCATCTCACCCAATGTTGTCACTGAATCCACAAAAACTATTACTGGGGTAAAATCTAATTTTCTCTTTCAAACAATAAAACAGCATCTGGGGGAAAATAATCATTCGGTTAAAGCATGCATTAAGAGGTAGGCAAATGTATATATTTATATTCTGAACCAACTGAAAGCATTTATATATGTGTGGGTGTGGGTAAAGGTAGATACTGATAAACGTTTCTGTGGGTGTTGATATAGATATAGATATTACTGTATGAAATCTCTAGAGAAAAAACTCAGAATTCCACCCCATTTGCTAAAAGGAATTATTATAACCAGCTTCCCTGCAGAATGTCAGATAGGAAGAAACATGAGATTTAGTTCATTTCCAAGTTACAGGGAGGTACCCCAAAAATCATGTAGCTCTGTGGAAGGAAGCAGTTTTCTTCCCAAGTAACTAATCCTTCTTGATGGCAGAATTGCAGCAAGGTCAACAATCTGTGTGCATACATATGAACAAACAAAGCAATATTGTTTTTGGTTTCTGTACCTGAAAAATGCCAGGGTGGACGGATGTAAAAAAGAAGGGAATTCAGTGATTATGAAATCTATTCTCTTATCAGCACTAATAAAAGGGAGTGGTTTACTAGGGGCTACCGGGGAAGTCAATGAGAGACAAGTGTTGGTGGCTGATTGTGGTGCATATCCATAATATCATTGGTGGCTTGGATTTAAGTGGCTCGGATCCTTTTCCTGTTGTTCTGTTGTGTGTGCGTATTTTGCACCCACTCTCACGGAATGCTTTGTGCTTTTGCTGGATTTGAACTGAGTATATCATCCACAAACAGCCATTTGTTGTTTCCATGAATCCAACCTGTCCTTTGAGTATAGATCATGTCTAGCATTTGGACTGAGAATAGACAAAGCCCCTGTCTGACCTGAGGTCCAAGGCTAAAGACAATGCCTCCATCTTTGACTCAGACTGTAGCATTATAAATTATGCAGTCATTTCCATCTATTATTCAAGATAATTTATTTGGAATGTTTAGATCAGCAGTTTGTGAGCAAAACACAGAGCCCTTTCCTAGTTCTGTAATGAATACATTGGAAGAGGAGGGGCAGAACCAGGAAGAAATATTGCAATGAAGACACCAGTAAATTAATCAGCCATAGGCTGCAACATGACAGCTTAAGAGGAGGTTATTGTTGTCGTCATTCAAATCCTACTATGCTGACATCAATGTGCTGTGTTTCCAATTACTTCAGTGCCTGCATATGTAAGCCTTCAAATTGTTTTGCAAGATGTTTTATTGCCCCTTCCTTTCTATATCTCAGATGTTCCTGATCAGTGAAAAGTTACTAAAGATATGTCATGTTGATTAAGTTCTCACTGAGAAATAAGGAGATATTTCCACCAACTGTTCCCTGCCCCCCCCCCCAACATTTCCCAAGACTGAAGTCTACTGGAACAATAGACATCCTCATTTTCTTCTGATATTTGCATTCCATCTTTCTTTCACTTACATACATGGTTGCATCTCACTGGCTGGGTACCACAACACACTAAGATGTGTGTGTACCCTAAACCTTAAACCTTGATTATCAATACGCAAAGCCATGCCCAAGCAAACAATATGGTGTCTCGGCCTGATTGATATTCTTAAGAATGATACCTTTTCAGAGTTTTCTTCACCCTCTAACTGAGATACCAGTCTTCCCAGAAGGGCTGCTGCAGTAGGAAGTCTGATTCTTTAAAAAGGTTGGGATCCAGGATGTCTAAAAGCTAAAGGTGCTCTGGAGACTTTATGGACATGCTCATACAGCTTTATTAGTTAAAGGGCAACAGTAGTTTGCTATGCCTTCTTCAAAGATTTTTAATTTTTTTAAATTTTACTTTCCAGTCTAACTTACAGCCCTAACCCTAAACCAGCAGTAGAGTTTGATGAAATGCCCTGGAGATTTTTTTTTTAAAATAAATAAATACCTCCACCCATGGACAGAGATCACACATTTTAATACTTTACTCAGAACTCAGTCCCAGCATCATGAGGACTGAAGGTTTGCAGAAGTCTGTGATGAGTACTTAAATATTCCCAGCACATATATATAGCAAATGTTAACAGAGGAAGGTTGCTTCCTCACAGACACCTTATAGAATCTGCTGCTGGGAGACATAACCTGCATCAGACAGATCCTCAGCTGGAAAAGTTTTAGTGCCATACCCTTTGCTGTTTGATATTAAATATAGATCTGCTTCAGAAAAAGTTTAGGCAAAGAGAATGGGGAAAGTCAGCTCTAAAGAAGATTGTCGTCTCTTATTTCATGCAATTCCTTAATCAATTCCTCTCCAAGAAAATCAGAAAGTGAGCCCAAGCTGAGATGTGCTAAATAAGCCTCCTGCTGATTTTGGTCCAGAAAGTCTATCTTTTATTCCTCACATGAGTCATGCTACCTATGGACAACAGAGATAACTCATACTTGGTTCTCAGAATAGGAATACAAGATATCCAGTGAAAGTATTGCAAAAGAGAGTTGTCAGCTGCTGAAAACTCCAGAGGCTAGGTAAGAAAGTTGAAGACTTTCTTAATGGCATAGTGGTGGTGATGAGGAAAGAAGAAAACTCAGACTTCATGCATCAGCAACTTGATCTTTTCTACAGTACCGCTACTTCATTATGGAGCCTATTTAGGAAACATGTTTTCCTCCCTCTCCTTCTCTCTCTCTCTCGTACCCCCACCCCTATTTCATTTTCCATGCATGGTGAGTTATCTTCATGAATTCATATATTCTGAAGAACAAGCATGCCCACTAGCTGTTTGGCCAGCTTGTTTAAGGGAATCTTCACTGAGCATGTATGGGAGCAACAGGAACACTCCTTGAATTGTGGTTCCACAGCATCCTTCCAGTAAGGAACTAAGTGTGTATGCATAAGTGTGTATGTACTTAGGGCCTAGTGTAATATGCATATCCTACCCTTTGTTGCCTCAATAGGCAACAGTGAATATGCATTGTTAAACTCTTGAATTCATTGGAAAATTGGTCCAGTTCATTTCAGTGAGTCCTGAAATATCCACTACAGGTACAGTTCAGATTCTTAGCAGCTTTCCTTTCCTCATCATTGCCATGGCAATTTGTGGGGCTTATGACCTAATGGTTGGGTCCTCACAATGCACTTAAAATAGTTATGGAATTGACCTATTTTCTGGATTTCTGCAATGTATTAAATTATAAACCAACCAAAGAGGGAGGATATGCATATTACACTAGGCCATAAGTGCATACACACACATACATACATACATACATACATACATACATACATACATACAGTTAGTTAACCAACTCAATAGGTTGTGTGAATGAAGTCTTTAAGATCTTTAAGCATTCTATTTATATATGCTATATGAACTCTCAGGAGCCACAGGAAATCATGACAGACACTAAACAGCACAACTGGCAAGAAAGAAGTCCTAGAAGTCCTCATTCTGTGGTGTTGAAGCAAAGTTTGCTTCTCTGATCATAAAATAATGTGCATGTATTAATTAAAGCCTCCTCACGAGGCAGAGAAAGAGGTCCAATTAATTTGGTTTAAGACAAGAGCAGATTGGGTCTTCAGACTTCAGGGACAGTAAAGGGGCAGAAGAGTTCTGTAGTGGAGTAGAAACATTTTATAGAGGAAAGCCGGACTATTATTATTCAGCAGAATCAATAAATGTTCAATTCTGTATTCTTCAATACAGGAGGGAATTGCTGGGACCGGTTATGAAGAACTAGTTTTGTCTGCTGAAGAAAAGATGTTTCTGATGGCTGATTATTAAGGCACCTGAGGCTCTCAGGAAAATATCACACACACACACACAGACACAATTTGCCGCCTTACCCAATTGCATTAGAAAACACAGAAGCCAAAGAATGACATGGTAACTCTTCTCACACCAAGTCACTGAGACTGATGATAGGTTTTCTTCAAAACCAAATAAAATAATACCAAATATCACCATTAAGAGCCCATGTAGGAAAGTGGAATCACACTATTTCCAAGAGAGGGAGCAGATGGTTGTTTAATCAAGTATGTGTTTGTGGTCAAGACACATAACCCTTTGCCAATACTCCTGGAGTGGGAAAGAACTGGGAAATCATACAACAGTTCCTTTGCAAAATCCTTACCTGCTCCCCCTCCATGCCCCTCCTTCACCCAAAATGCTGAAATTGAAATGGGAAAGCTCCAGCTTTTCATAACACTGCAGCTGCTCTTGGTTAAGAATCCTGTTAGCTGGAAGTTAGCCGAGGAGTCTTAGTCCAAGCGAGCAACAAAGTTGCCTGATTCCAAATTTAAACTCCTCTTCCCTTCCCTTGGTAAACAAATAAATGGAGGAAAAATCATTGGCAGTTACAGAAACTGGAAAAACAGCAGTGGTTGAGAAAATGGTGGAAAATGTGTTGATTCAGATAGGCAGTATAATATCTGTGACCCTCTGAGATATGGTTGACTATGGGATTGGCTGCAGCCAATAATGTCCTGGAGCAACTCATTACATTGCCTGCCATGAATGGTATTTGTTCTCTTGTTCGACCATTTTTCAAGCTGTCATCGCTGACTCCATAATGGTTCACTCCCCACGCCACCCTGACTTCGATAATCCCAAAGGTTGTGGTGCCAGAGGAAATTTGTTGGGCTTGTGCATTACTGATAAGACGGCCAGGGAATGCGTGAAACCAAGATTGGCAATAACCAACCAACAGATTGACGAGGCTGTCTTCCATGGGGACCTCATCTCCAGCACTCATTGTTATAGCTTTTCCCAAGCAACATATAGACATTCCATTTCAAGCGATCACATTACTTTCACTATTCAAAAGCTCATGTCTATTCAGAATCGGCGCTTTCTCAATCCCAACCAAAGTTTGCATAAATGAAGCAGGTTTTGAAAAAATAAAAATAAAAATGAAGAAGCAGACCAAGGGGTTCCACAAAATAAAACCATGAGAATCAAAACATAACATTCCTAATAATGAATTTTGGATATACCTGGCCCACGGAAGATTCAGCCAAGATGCATTTTCACCCAGATGGTTTGTCATTATAGCTGTTTGATTGAGCCTTCTGCAATCCAACATTTTCTTTCTGTCACCATCACTGATCTTTAATAAGAAGATATTAATGCTGCTCTACCTTAAAGGATTATAATAATCACTAGAATAATAAAAATGAAGTTCTTTGTCTACTGAGGTTTTTTTTAATATCACATGCATCACATAAATTGGTATTGAAGTATATTTGCAACAAGCATGCTCTATGATTTTCTTCCATAACGGGGCTTCCTATTAAGATATTTGACATCCTGACCCTTCTTTAATGAACGTAAAGGAGAAAAATACATTAGTGGAACCTGCCAAAAGAATAAAATTGGCAGCCTGATTTCTTCTGATAAAGGCACTGGGAAGGTGCAATTCTGCCATCATAAATATCAGTTTAGCAAATTATTCTGTGCTCGGGGGAAGAATACAGGTAGTCAATCATAATATCATTGACAAGGGAGATGATTTCACAACATTTAACTGAGTTACACAGAACCTGCCTACATTTTTTAATACAGACTCCTTCAAAGGAAGAAAAGCAGGAGGGTTGGAATGGGTAGGTAGACAGCTGAGGTCAGTCTACGATGAACAAATTTCACTAGTCAAAAGATCATTTTTCCATTCAGTATAAAATAGGGGAGAGAGACAGTCTGGAGTAGCATTAAAGGCACTGAGCTAGAGGCTGAAAGAATGTTAAGTGCTAGTTCCACACAGAAGCCAGCTGGGTGATGTTGGGCTATTCACTCTCTCACTGCCCTAGGAAGAAGAAGGCAAGGGCAAATCACTTCAAAAAATGCTAGCTAGAAGACTGTTACCTCTTCTAGGTAAGTAAGTAACATGACCTAGAATGTAACTTCGAAGACTGAAGCAAAGGCACCCCCAAAAAAAGGATATATGAGAAATCCAAATTTACCATTTTGGAACTGCCTGAACTTATAGGAAAACCTGAGCAGATAGTATGATTAACATCTGTGCTTTAAAGAACTTGGCAGCTGAGTTTGCTGCATAAACGTATGCACAAACATGCAGCCAAAAGTGTCCACTCTAGGAAAGGCGTGGACCAAAAGTGCATATATTAGAAATGCACAAGACAATTTGCACTGATTCCTCAGTGCAAAGGAAAGCACCATTCCTAAACTGATGCAGAGGTAAAGATACAGAACTGATTGATAAACTGAGTAACTCAATGAAACCCAAAGTGTCAAATCTGCCTTTCTTCTTCTTCTTCTTCTTCTTCTTCTTCTTCTTCTTCTTCTTCTTCTTCTTCTTCTTCTTCTTCTTCTTCTTCTTCTTCTTCTTCTTCCTCCTCCTCCTCCTCCTCCTCCTCCTCCTTTTCCTCTTCCTCTTCCTCTTCCTCTTCCTCTTCCTCTTCCTCTTCCTCTTCCTCCTCCATCATCATCATCATCATCATCATCATCATCATCATCATCATCATCATCATCATCTCATCCCAGGTCCTTGGGAAGGACTTCATAGATGGATAAACATATCAAATCCAGTCTAAACATCTGGCTGACTGTGTAACCAACCATAATAATAATAATATTGCTAAAGGCAGCTTTACTTGGAACAGCTTCCATCTTGTGACGATACCTTTAACACCATCAAACAACATCTGCCTATCCCAGGTCCATGGGAAGGACCTGATAGGTGGATAAAAATGCCAAATGCAGTCTAAACATCTGGCTGACTGTGTGATCAACCATCATCATCATCATCATCATCATCATTTAGGATCAGGTGAGTAAAAAAAGATATACACTGGGAGAAATTGCTTTCTTTATTCACTTCAGCAAGGAAGGTGTAATTTAATCGGCAAGGACCCAAGAATTAACATCTAACTGTCATAGTGGAAAACACTGTCTGCCCCAAAGATAATAATAAAAAAAGGCAGTCATGGTGTATTAGGCAAGAGAAAAAAAGACTGAACCTGAACATATTACATAATTGTTATAAAAATCAAGGGAGAAACCACCCACGTAGTTTAGCATTCTATTACTGGCAGATCAGAAAAGAAAATACAGAATAACAAGGCAAATACTGTGAACTACTAATTGCGTTCTTGGGAGTGAGAATTAAAACACCACAACCACCAGAGTAGTCTGGTATGAGTTTAGATAAATTGCCTATTCTTAAACTAACACCACTTAGGTATTGACTTAAACAAATTGTTAATGATTTGTTGAACTGTCAGTGTTGCACTGTGGTGTGTTATTGTTTCATATTATTTTCACTGTTTGCACTATCTATTGCAAATAGCAATCAGCACTATCATGATATTCAGATCGTCACTATTCTGTTTCCTAGCTGTTGTGAGCCTGAACTATGTCTATCACCGATTAGTTCCATGTGTGTGTGCAAATGCACTTCCCTGAGAAGCGTTGCATGTCTGAAGGCAGCTTCATGATTGTAGCACAAGACCAACATCTGGAGAAAGAAGAGGATTAAGATCACTGATCTGTTTATTGACAAGTGATGCCTTTGAACTGACCCAGATTCTTACAGTCTTACAATTCTTACTGTAAGTGGCATGCCAGAGAGAACATCAGGTTTCAAACCCATCTCCATGTTCTCTAGCATGGAAGATTACTGCATGAAGGAACATCAATAGCTAGCAGATGACAGCTGAATATTTTAATAATATTTAAAATGCTTCAGCCATATGATCCTCTTCTTCAGGGGAAGGACCATCCGAGAGAGGATGTCAGC
This sequence comes from Python bivittatus, assembly GCF_059951505.1. Taxonomy (NCBI): domain Eukaryota; kingdom Metazoa; phylum Chordata; class Lepidosauria; order Squamata; family Pythonidae; genus Python; species Python bivittatus. The sequence goes on along the minus strand of NW_028277052.1, from coordinate 6,328,965 downwards.
AGCTTCAAAGTGGTGGGTATGACTGGGTGATCAAAATCCCACCCTTTCTTAAACTTTGTGGGTTAAAATTGGGCAAGGTTTCGATCACCCAGTCACATCACACCTGCCATTTTGATGCGGTTGACCCTCCCTGCAAACAGCCCTTTCTAGGAGTGCAAAATAGGCCACTTAGGGACTACTTGCAATCCAGTAGCATCCCTTTGGAGTGAGGTCAACAGTTTTAACCTTTTCTTGCAATTCTTGGGGAGCAGAAGGCTTAAGGAGCAAACCAGATGCACTAAACCTTGCAGAGGCTTGGGGCCCTCACTTCACCCTTTCAAAAACTGATCCTAGCCCCTCCTTAATTGGTTGTAGTCCCTCCTCGACATGCTGAACAAAACCTGAAGCAGCCCTCAAGCTGATGGACATTGAGCTGTACAATTCTCGGATGGCCAAGAGAACTTTTGAGGGCATACTGGTTCACCAAATTCTTGCTCATCTCTTGTGGGCGCTCTCACCTATTGCAGCCAATTTTGAGATGTGTAGTGAGATGGCCCATATAAGACATTTTCCAGGCTTGAATGAAGTGAGAAGCCCTGGGCTATCTTCTGGGGAACTTTTAGTACTGAATTTGCTGCATCAAGCAGGGCGTTAGACTGGGGACCTGCCATAGTTCACCTCCAGCTGTGATTCCAAGGACACCCTGAATTGTTGCTTGCTTAGTTATATTCACAAATGCTCAGTTATATTGTCAATATAACTGAGCATTTGAATAGAAAGACTGACATGGTGATGGCCAAGTTATATTTCGAGGAATCCCATCTGACATTACATTCTCTTTGCTATTGTCAGTAAGTGTAGTCTCAAATATCTGGGGAACAATCAGTTTGGGAAGGCAGGATTAGTGTGATACAGAATTAGGATTGCAATATTATATTGTATATATTTATTATATTATATTATATTATATTATATTATATTATATTATATTATATTATATTATATTATGCTGTTGTGTGGAGAGGTCTAGCAAAGCTGTGTTTCAGGAGAACAGTTTGATACAATAATATGGCAGAGGACTGGATGGTTTGCTGAGGACTGCCTTTCAACATGCTTACTCTGAGACCACAGGAACCTTGCTTTCTTCTTGGATCACAAGCAAATCTGCTGGTCTCCAGCTACAATTCCCGTAAGCATGGCCAATGGCTAAAGGTAGTTTAAGACATCAGAAAAGTATCATATTGGTTAGCTCAGTCCATTGATTTATTATGGAGCCCTGGGTCTGCAGACAGGACTACTAGCAGCTTGCAATCCATTCTTTGCCAGTTTTTCTCCTGAACACCTTTAAGTAAAGTTAGTCTTGAGTTTCAGAAATTTAGAATTTGTAACAGTGAATGTATTAGTTGCACACAAACACAGACACACAGATGATGAGGTGCTAAATCCACTTCCAACAACAGCAGCAAGACCTTTCTTTATATCCCCTATAGTCATCCTTTTCCCTGTTCTGATGTTGCTAATGAAGTGACAAGGCGGTGAAGGTTTTGTTGGCTGGCTTCTATTTCTCCCTGCTTTCCTCCATGAAAAGGTACTGGAAATTGTAATTTTGTATGGAGTCGAAATGCTTAGCTTGGAGATTATGCTGTCTGAACACAAAACTTCAGGCTTCTTTCATGAGCCAAGTGCCAAACTGAGTTAGTGGATCTTTGTCTCTATTTGGAAACACTGAGCTTTGAGCATTTTGGCCCAGAACCCACAGGAACACTTCAGCCCAGGCACTTCCAGGACATAGATATGAATATATGGTTCAGATGTGGGTGAAAGCTACAAAGAATCCATCACTCCAGTTTATCTCATATCATTTATTGTGTAGCAGAACTCAGTCATTTCCTCAAAATGGCTAACCTACTTTTACTGCTGTTGGAGTGTAGACTGCAAAGACTTCCCATTTTCACAGTTTGGTGTAGAAAATCCATGTTGAATAAAAATGCTTGCCAATCCTGTTGCAAACTGTAGCTTTCTAATTCCAGCGGAAACAACATGGATGGACTGTAGTGTGAAAGAGTTGTGTTAATCTCCTTTGAGCTAACAGATCTGACCAGCTAATCGTTGTAGGGGAATTAAACTGTGTGATGCTCACATCTTCAGCAGGCTTTTTTTTTTTTCATCTTCAGCCTCATGTTGTTCACCAACCATGCAGATGGCCCAAAAAGTGCAGTGATACTACCCCTGATAACTCTTCACAATTCATTGCTAAAAATCACAGCCACGGTTTACAGATATTTGCAATGGAGCAGAGGTGAAATGTCAAAAGGAAAAAAAAATACTTTCCCCAAACCTCACAAATAAAAACATTGCTTATGAAATGGCACATTTAAAAATGTGATAAGATGATCGGAAGACCTGCATTAGATGTCTGAGGATGTGTCGTCTGACCCCGGGGACAGTCACTAAATCCAGAGGGCATTAAAAAGATACAGAAAAATCTAACACTTTGCTACCATCTAAAGATCACTTGGAATTTTGGTAGCCCTAGGCTACAGAGTTAAATAAACAGGAACACTGGCAATGCTTTAAAAAACCTTTTTTCCCCTCTGAGTAAGATTCCCCAGAAAAAGATGACTCAGACTATCTTGCTGTGCTTTGCATCAACTCTACCTAATTGTCACTAACTTGAGATTCACCCTCTCAAACTTTCCTCCACATTCCCTGGTCCAGCTACCTGGCCCTTGAGAACAGCAGCCCCATAGATCAAACCTCATAAAGTGGATAAATATGGACATATAGGGGAGGGTGTCATGGGAATACGCAAGAAAAGCTTGATACCCAGATGAGGCTTGATGAGTCTTAACTAAGATGAGGGAACTACAGCTTTGAGTACAAAACTCTCTCCTTGGAGGCAGAAAACAAGATCTATTACTTGTGAGACTATCTGGATAGCTAGTTTTGTGTTTTGGACTTTGAATGCCTGACTAATCTCTCTGCTGTATCAAATCTTTACTGCCTACGCCCTAACTTTCTCTCTCATGCTCTCGCTCTCTGGAACATGGACTAGAGCCCAGCTTGCTTTGTCTTGGTTTTGACTTTGCCCCCCCCCCCCTTAGTGACCATCCATCTCTGTGTCCTTCTGGGCATTCACCTCCCCTCTGCAATTGGATTTTGAAATGTATGACCAGTTTTGCTGTTTCCCAACCCAAATCCCAGATCCAAAGTTTTATTTATATTTTAGACCTATCCCAAAATGAAAAGCTATTCACATTCTAGAGACCAGCAATTTTGATCCTATGTGCACCCAGGAAGGGAAAGTTAAAATTGGGGGCATTAACCGATCTAGATAATTTTATGGATACTCTTAAAGGGACCACCTTTATACCAGTAAAGCACCAAGAGGGTAGTTTGATGGAATAAATATCCCAGAGAGATGGATTTGAAGGGGAAAAAATTGGGGGAGCAGTTGAGCCCTTGCACATGACACCTCTGAGCAACTCCTTAAAAAAGCTGCATCATGTATTTGTGCATTCCCAGGAAAAATATGTCTGCTTTAAGAAGATGCCCACAAGTATGACAAGCCAGTGTCCACCTACTTGCTGCACACACCTAAGAGATATATCTGCAGATACTAGTAGAAGCAGCAGAGGTGTGTGTGTGTGCTTGTGTGTGTGTGTGTATGCCAACAACCTAGACTGATCCTTCTCCAAATAAGCCGGCTGCCTTTGAGTGAATAAAATTACCTCCTAATCAAATGCACCATTAAAACTACAGACATTAGAGCTAGACACTGACAGCTTTATGAGTGAGACATTTAAAGTTAATTAGGATATAGTGGCTTTGTAGCTGATGTAGCACCGAGAGGGTAGTTTGATTGAAGCTAAACAATAGCGTCGTTCAATTCTCTGCAGCCATCATTGCTGTCCAGGGCCATTTTTGGAGTACCCGTTGTGGTATTCATGCCTACATGAGCACACATTGAGCTAAGCCTGCCAAATCCAGCTTGGCATCTCAGTTTGCATTCTCTCTAATGCAACCAGCTGGCAACTTCAGCCCATTGCATCTGGTGGAAATAGCAGGACATTCCCATGCTGAAACTTTGGAGAGCTTCAAAAGCCCGGGGTGGACATGACACTCGTGTGTCATGTTTTTGAGGAGCTGAGTGAATTAATAGGGAACAAAGTAGTCTTAACAAGCAAAAGCCACTGATGCAACTCTCTCAAACTACCTTTAATGGAACCCCTAGATTTGTGGTGCCTGCTGTTCCCTCTAGCAGCTGGCACTTAAGAGCTGTTTATATTGTCAAAGCAATGAATGGCAAAGTCCATTAGTGTCCGCAGGCAAGCAAGTCATGCTTTCTGGCTAGGGGACAATATAAACCACTGAATAAGATTAAAAGAAGTATATTACGATGAGAGCCATTGTGCGTGTCTGACTAGAATAGCCTTCCCCAACTTGATGCAATGCTGGCCAGGAAAGGTGGAAGAGATTGTTCGATGTATCAGGAGAACATCAAGTTGAGAAATAAGGTACTGGAACATTGCAACCTTTACCCATTTCCTTTACCCATCCTCAGCTCAGCAGAAGTGAAGCCCCTTATCATTTTGGTAGCTACCTTCTGAAGACACTCCATTTGTCAATGTTTTTTCCTAAAATGTGGTGCTTAGAACTGGACACAGAATTCCACAGCAAATTTCTTTTAGATCTCTACCTTGAGCATGGTTCCTTGGAAGTTCATCTAGTGGAGGTCAACTCCAGCTATCCTGGAGCATCTTTATATATATATTTTCCTGTCATGCTTATTTTTCTCACCCCATTCACACTTTTCTCCAGCTGGATTTCTTTTCCTCACACTGCTGTACCCTCATTGTCTAGCCCAGGGTTTCTCAACCATGGCAGCTTTCAGATGGGTGGACTTCAACTTCCAGAATTCCCCAGCTAGCTTTCACCCATCTGAAAGCTGCCAGGGTTGAGAAACCCTGGGCTAGTCTCACATTTCCTTTGATTTTCTGCTTTCCTAACCCCCTGTATCTAACTTCCCTTTTCATCAAAATCTTCTGTCTATCATCTGTCCCTCCTGATGATATTGTACCTTCTTTACAATCACAGCAATCAGTCAGACACTTTGGCTAGAATGTCGTAACAACTTCTTCGGGCCTGTGCCAACTTGGAAGCTTTCTGAGATGTTAGAGAAACATTACAAATCATTGTTACTAGCAAATTATTACTATGTTCCTATCACTCCTCTTCATATCATCCTTCTAATTTTTTAGTGTAATCCCTCTCTCCCAGCAATTACCTAATCAGCCTTTGATAAGGGTGACATCTGTCCACTGAGGACACAATATAGTCTCATGTGATATTCAATAACAGCAATTTAGTTTTGGAATATCAAGCAAACAATAAATGACTCACTTTTCATACTATCATCTATCTATCTATCTATCTATCTATCTATCTATCTATCTATCTATCTATCTATCTATCTATCATCTAATCTCCTGCTGGATAATTAATAAATGACATTATAGTATTCATTTTCAAATATTGACAATACAAAGAGAAACAAAAAGCTAACATTAACACAGATTAATAAGTTGATTGTATCCTATTCAATTCAGTTCATCATTATAGCTGTCAGGAAGATGGAGCTGGTTTCACACAGAATGATTTCTGAAGGCAAAATATATGCTGTCGTTTACCAAAGTTTCAAATGAAAGTCACTGGCATCTCCCTCAAAAGACTGAGCAATTAGCTTGAGAGCCACCGCAACTTGGATACCCCCAGATATGTCAGTTTGAATGTCCAGAAACCTCTGTAAGTGACCATGCTCTCTGGGAAACTCTAGGACTTGAAATCCTCAGCATTGAAGAAGACCTACGGAAAGGCTTGATCAAGGAATGGATTCCTTTAAGGGCCAGTACAGGAGCATGATTAATTACAGAATGCACACCTAAAGCTAGTATTTTCCAAATCCATCTTTTCCATGAAGGCTGAAACCTTGAAGGCAGAAAGAAGGCCTCCTTGACCTGTTAACTAGACTGAAGAAGACCAAACTCATATTTCTTTTAGACCTAGCCAATTTAGAAGCTTGCTTTCCAGGTTCTCTATATAAAGCAATGCAGGTCCTGAAGAAAACATTTTTTCCCCCTCTCCTTGCTAATGAGAGATTCTGGGAAAGTAGATGTCGCAGATGGATTCTTTGCCCCTCCAGTGCATCACTGGAGTTTCTTACTCCCTGACAGGGAAAGACAAGGAGTGACAAACATTATTGCTTATAGCGTATAAAATCTGTCACTCCCCATCTTGTAAGTATTAAATCACTGACGACCAAAATTGCTAAATTATGCAGCGGTAGGTGGAGAAGAGCATCAGGGGATGGTAGAGAGGAAGGAGAGATGGAATGCCCTCTTCTCAGAAATGCATCTTTGCTTTGTCATCAAAATAACCATTATTCAATTAAAAGTCAGAGGGCTTCTGACTTTCAATAATATGAGTAGCTGAGTGCTCTCTTCCAGACGCAAAGCCTAGTTCAGCATGCCAGCAATCTAACGTAGACACAATGTGGACTTGCTGTGGCATAGTTTGCACTTGGAGATAAAAGGAATTACTTAGAACAAGGCTTAGTGATGGACACGCCTAAGGTACCCAGATGGAAGATAAATGTTCCTCCATCATCATCATCATCATCATCATCATCATCATCATCATCATCATCCATAGAACCTTCCTGAAAGGCAAATAAAATCCTTCTCTTCTCTTCTCTTCTCTTCTCTTCTCTTCTCTTCTCTTCTCTTCTCTTCTCTTCTCTTCTCTTCTCTTCTCTTCTCTTCTCTTCTCTCTTCTCTTCCTCTCCTCTCCTCTCCTCTCCTCTCCTCTCCTCTCCTCTCCTCTCCTCTCCTCTTCTCTTCTCTTCTCTTCTCTTCTCTTCTCTTCTCTTCTCTTCTCTTCTCTTCTCTTCTCTTCTTTTCCTCCCCTCCCTCCCCTCCCCTCCCCTCCCCTTCCCAATTTAATTATGGGCAAATAAAGTTTAAAAATAAAAAGCCAGCTATCTCTGCTGGAGGGTGTTTCCTTCATTCAGAGGATGATCTCTTCTCAGCCTGCTTTGCTCTGCTGTTCCCCTGGGGCTGGAGATGCCTAAGGGAAGGGATAGCAAGCCTACATATTTAAGGACATGCCAGGTAAAATATCTCACAAAGATTACCATCCGATGGAACCCACAATAAGCAGGGATCTATTGGGAAAAGTGCAGTTTGCTATGGAAAGAGACTTCTAGAGTCAGGCAGGTTATACCTCTCTTTACCCTTAAAGGTGGTGAAGAGGTATTGCCTTAGCAAAACAATGAAGCTGAGTAAGGGCTTCTTCTGAAGTTGTTCCAGCTCTTGGTTATATTCTTCAAAGGGCCTTTGTCTGGTTTGGCAACCAGAAGGTTGTATGAGGTGGAAACCAGAGCTCATCCTCTGAATACAAGGAGAGGGGAAAGAGAACATTCTCAAGAAGAAAAAAAAAATGGGGTAAGACACCCAGAACATAGTTCATCCCATCCAAGTGAAACTGCAGCATCTCTATGTCTTTAGGGACATCTTTGGGATAGTCCAGAAGTGTTGTGTCATTGTACCTTTTCTCATATACAGTAAAATCTTATATTCCACTAATGACTATATGGGCATTATAGGTATATAATGTGTGCATACGTGCAGTACGTGCAGTATAGTTTCTGCAAGAAGCAAACTATTCTTCCGTGAGATTTTGGTGTATTTCTTAAAAAAATTAATTACAACCCTGTAATCCCAATTCCCATATCAGAAATAATCTAGATGCGAAATGTCATACATGCACACACTCAAAGAAGTTAGAAGGAACAAATCTAGAATGCAATGACTAATTTTGCAGTAACAGGGAGGGAACTGTATATGCAAAATACATCGGCATTTATAGGCAAATGAAACTAAATATTTAATATATTATTGCATTCCTAGAAAAAGATTAAATTGCATCAGAACTAAGGGCTAAAATGAGAAAAGCAGACTGCAGCAAAGTATAGCAGATGATTCAAACAAAACCAAGTTATGTTTTTGAAAAAATAAAGCCACTTTTATCTCCTAGAGGAAATTCTCTCCTGGGAGCCAGTATAGGAATTAACTAGATTCTTAACATAAATAGGGTTCATACATTCTGTTAAGCCATAGTTTATTTAAGCACAGTTTATTTAACAGACAACAATTAATCAGATTTGCAGAAGGCATTAAGTCAAACCAAGGCATAGAAACAACAATGGCAGTTTGGTTTGTAATAAACCAAACCAAATCGAACCGCATTATGTCTTAGCATGATGTCCAATTGTAATTCTGCAGATGTATCAATTAGTACAAATATCCACCAGTTTGAAGTGTAATTGTTTAAATTTAACTGTCACAGTTAAAAAAAAAAAAAGGAAGATCACATGAAATTATATTGCCATGTTGAGCCACGCTCTAGGTGGCTCCCCATATTGAACTTTATAAAGTTACTTTCACTACACTAAATATCTGAATAATCACTGAATTTGGTAAGGGAAAAAAAAAAGACAAAACCTCTTTATGTCTCTGGACACAATCATGCAATTTAAAGTCCATGCAGGCGGTTCCATTGCAAACATGTTCTTACTTCAGGGGGAAAAGCCAAGGAAAAGCTGGGCTGAATGGACAGAGGTTAGCATGATGTACCAGGCAGAGGGCAGATGTGATGAGGCTGGGAAAGTAATTAGAAGTAATTATTGGCAGAAATTGTCATGTGGAAACATTTGCATTGTTTAAAGGTTGACCTGCTATGCAAATGCTGCCACTTCAACATCTTTTTGCCTTGATGGGGTTCATTTTGCCTCCACCTTCTAAATCTAAACAAGTCTGCTTTGAAATGTATGACCATCAAGGATACTGGGTTGCCTTAATTATTAAAAATCGGTTAGCCAAACCATGCCATTGTTGAGTCACTGGTTCAGATCTCCTTAACGTTTCCAAGAAGTAAAACCATCTCCACCTTTATATTATATTTATATTCCATCTTTCCTCTGAGGAGCTCAAGATGGCCCAAACAGTCAATACAGTCTCACAAAATCCTATGTACCAAGGAGAACAAGCTGAGAAATCTTAGATGGGTTGTAGCGATCCAGATAGCATTCATGAGAAATGAGAGATCTGAATCCAATCTAAACCTTACACTTCTACCCTAACATTTGAACCATTCCCCCATATTTGTGGACACCTTTGTGGGCAAGTGACAAAACATGTACCATGGCATAAAATCCATGAGGTACATACTTGGTTCAGACACTGGCGTGCAAAAATGTAAGGGTGGTATTTGCATCCTGGTGCTCACTGTGCACATGTCATAATTTTGACACAATTTTGACTTGCTGCAGATGTCTCTGCCTGTATGAATTCTCCACTTTGCCATTTCTTCTTCCCAATCAGACCCTCTATCAGAGGCACCCACAGGATCCAACACATGCATTAAAATGATGGCACCGGCTTCACGCTGCTGAGGTGCACATTCTGCCCCTTTTCTGTGTGTGCATGATGTCACAAAGCCGTGTGCAAAGGGGTGGTGCTTGTGTCGTGTTGGTGCGACCCTTCTTTCTGAAATTTTGCCATCCCCATCTCCCCACCCCACCCTACCCCAAAGACTTTGCCCTCTGACCTTCTACGAGAAGTGTTGCTGACTTGATAACAAACTTTCCAATTTTGCCTGCAATGCTCTCTCCTACCCTCACTGACTTATTAAAGAACAAGGGATTGTGAAAAGGGGAGGAAATCCGTAGAAAGAGGCACTGCCTGCAGCTAAAAAATGGCCTGGGGTTAAAAACATCCATGTTAATTTCAGCTCTATTTAAATAAAAATAATGGATCAAAGTTTGCCCAACTGAAAAGGACAAAATCAGCAGAGAATTACTTTAATTATTACCTTCAAGCCTGCAAAAAAAAAAAAAGATATTACAACTGAGAATACCCACAAAAGTGGGAGGGGGAACTATAAAGAAAGTACTTGACAGTGTCCCTTTAATTAAAATGGACTGAATATCATTAGCAATGAGCTGCTTGGAATTTAAAGCCAATTACAATCTAATGATATTAAAAAACACACACAACCCCGAATAGGTAGCAGAGCATCTGTTAGTCCAGAGGAACATATCTGTTAGAAAGATACACGTTTAGTAGGACATCCAAATAAACATGTACATTGTCGTCTGAGACAGAAAGTATGAGAAATGCAGATATTCAGATGAAAGTCAATATTTATTTGCAGATAATAAGTATTTAGGGGGGCAGTTCACAAGCTGACCATTTGGAAGAGAAGGGAATCCATTGTGATGAAAAGGTCTAACGTACATCAAGTCTGCTTTCCTGTGTGCTCCAGAAATTACAGAAAAGTTCATTTTGTTAATTAACATGTTCATTAGTTTCCAGCCCTGAGTCCATCTTTCTTTCTTTCTGACCTCTCTGTTTTGTAGGAGTTAGTTCTCACATGGTCAAAAGCAAGCAACCTGATTATAGATCTGGCCATTACCAAAACAAGGAACAGATGGAAACTGCCTTTGTGATCCAAAGGGAGTCATTTCTGAAGATTTAATTCAGGGATGTTTGTGTCTGATCCATGCCTTTCCAGCTCTACCATCATGTTAGAACAAGGGGAAAACCGCAATTACTTGTTTGCATATGCTGAATGATGGAAATGTATGCATTTTTCAAATGCCCATAGACAGAATGGAAGGACAAGTTAATTTCAGGTGCATCTAGAGGACTGTTGATTTACTGATGATAAGCAGCAATTAAGGTGATTGCAGATTTAGCATCAGAGAGAATTCAGAAAAAGAGGCTTCCGTTTCATGTGCTAGTTTGTGGGATGTAGGCAAAGACCCCAGAGATTGCAGTAAATGTACTGAAACATTTAAGGAAGCGAGTTTTGTAAGGTGCCAGCTCTGTTGAATGATTTACAAGGGCAGGCAGAGATCAAAGCATTCCTACAGATTATACTTCTGAATGTTTCTGAGAGATAGGTTAGGGGAAAGGAGGTCTGGCGTGAGGTGGGATGAGGTGAGGTGGGGTGGGGGGAGAAAGCTAACCTGAATGCAGGAAAATTCAGCATGGGCCAAAAAAAGGTACAAAGGAAGGCAATACGCTTGCCATTGTCTCTTGATAGCACCACTTAAAGGGGAAGGTCACTTTCCCTGTATTCCACTCAAAGTACAGTAAGTCTGTCTTAGTTCATTATGTATCATCCTCAATTGTTCAGTTTCAGGAAGTCAAGAGACATTTGCAGTACCGTAAGTGATGCATTGGATCTTGTAAGTAAAGGCAACAGAACATGCAAAAAAGAAAGTAACTGAAGGGTTGCCCAACAAAAATAAGCGTAGCCCACATTATATACTGATTATATTTTACTACAAAAAAAAAAGAGCCTGGAATGTGAATGAGGAGGAGAACCTGGGTCTTGTCACCAAAGAGGGCAGACTAGAATAATCAAAATAATGCTCAACACGTATCACAGTGTTGCAGGAGTAAGCCACAACATCCACAGGGGCTTTCCTTGTAGCCAAACTTACGTAGCTACCCCAAAACTTCAGTGCTCAGTCTTACCTAAAAGGAAGCTTAGGTATAAGGGCTCAGCCTGTGACTTTTTTCATTGTTTGGGAAAAAAATGGAGATACTCAAAAGTAGATCAAGACAGAGCAAAGCAAAACAAGCTGATGATACATTGCAGGGGATAGTGGGAGGTTGAAGGCAAAAAAAAAAAACCCCACCTGGCCACAGGTAAGCTTGCATTCCGAAGCAGGATGGTATGAGCTAAATGCAGCAAAGAAATGAGTCTTGTTCTGATAGTCTCCAAACGCACATCTGCATCGACAAAACCCAGAACTTAGAACTCTGAACCTTTCAACGTGCATTTCCTAAATCCCAACTTTTTCTGCATTCATACATACTTGATAACAAGGTCAGAAAAGAAACTTTTTTCCCCCAGGTTTACTATTCTAGATAGACCTAAGCTTGGTACATTGCCCATTATTTTTACAAGACTTGGGTTCATTTTAAATCCTAATAATATTTTTTTTAAAAAAAGAGAGAGAGAGAGAAAAAGGGAAGGTAATTAAAATAAAAACAGCCAGGGGTTTGGGGATTAATGCTGATATATTGTTTCAGATATTTAATATTAACATTTTCATTTGATTAGGTTGTTAACTAATTAGGGGCTAGCTGAATGCCTTGAGGTAGAGGATGCCATGGAGACAGAGGCTGTGGTTTTCTTGCCTAGCATTGTGTATTGTGCCTCTTCAGCTTTATTTCTCTTGAACTGAATCCACCAGCCAAAGATCCTGTCAAAGGGTGGGACTGAACAGTACAAGGAATGTGATGAAAATCATCTAGGAGCACAAAAACAACAACCCTGACTGGCCATTCTCACAATGTCTTCACAAGAAATCCAAGCATGATTATGAGCAATCCTTTTCGGCTTGTCTGACTTTCTATCACGTCCAATGTATTAAAGGGTGTTACAATCTTTTCACAAGCTGAAAATACTTGCTTGGTATGAAAATTCCATGATGTCATAAAAAAAAAAAGAAGACAAAGTTCTCTAAATATAGCTCTCCTGTTTCAGTTAATATTTATACCTGTCTCTGCCCAAGTTCCATGTTTGAGGAGATTGATTTGCAAAGATGCTTAATGACACATCCTTTCTCACTCAGAATTCGGATCACCTTGCCCTTGGGGTAGTAAGCGATTGCCCAAAATATTATCTGTTGTACCATTTTTGGCTTTCTGACCTCAGTTTAACTGCATAATAGCTTAAGGAACAAGTCTCTACACATACCCACGCAGACTCACAAATATGCAATAAATCATTCAGAATTACTTTTATTACTGCAAGGTAATTGTAGTTCTAAATATATGTATTTCAGGATACAAAAACATGTATTGCATCCTTACTTAAAGGACTTTCAAGAAACAACTCATGCCTTACAGGACATTTAACGTGAACAAGGGTCAGTTTATATCCAACCGCCAATTCTCTTCTAAAATAGGAGGACTTGCACATGTGGACAGCATTCTTAATTCCAGATAATCACAGCAAGCTCTTGCACATTGAGCATGTACAAATGAGAGTGATGCAATTTCCCAAGAATTATGGCTAGTAGCAAAACACTATGAAATCCTGAAAGGGAGCAAAATCTATTTGTTTCTAAAAATACAAGATTGCAATGTTACACTAATGTGGACTCAACCAAGAAATAATGGGTAATACGATATCTCCAGGCACTGGATCTCCGTTTCTGTTCTAAACAGCAATATTTGCTACCTCCCCTCAATCAAAGTCAGTGGAACAGGAATACAAAGGATAGCAGTGCATAACATAATTATATGGGAAAGAGAGGAGACAGGCATAAAGATAAGCTTCGACATCAAGCACAATATTTTAAAGACCATCAACATCAGCTGTTCAGCAGTCATCTATTGCAATCCCTAGAAACTGCACACTGAAGAACCGCAGTGAAGATTTTAAACATCTTCATTTGTCTGTCATGTAGATCTTCATATTCAGCTCAGACATAACATTCAGAGCCCATAGAATTCTCACTGGATAAAAGAAGGCTGAGCAATTTTGAGTTTAAGTTCAGTTCATACATGAATGTCAATGTTGCATCATCCCCCCCCCCCCCCATATCACTGGATTACTAAAGTATTTGATCCACCTTGCTGCACACAGTTGATCTTAGACTGTAGTATGTATTGCTTATTTGAGTAAGAGACCACAGACTGAAAGCCACAAATGATACTGTTGTGTTGGCACGCTGTTCCAGTGTACATACCATGGGTGATTTGGTCTCAGGGGGGTACACTACTCCATCTTTATATAGGAAAGTTGAGAGGCAGAGTTGATCAGCCTCAGTTTCAAATTCTTAAACTTTTCTCCCATGCCACTCTGTGCAGAGAGCTACAAGCGACTCTGTTTTGGGTGGGAATGATTGCTTCTTGTTTGGTTAATGGCCAGAATTGCTACCAGGCTGCTTGCTTGCGACTATGTGATCATTTGCTCCCACTTGATGCTTCCACCCCACCCACCCCCATATGGACACTGTATCCCTAAGAAGAGGGAAGGACACTTACTAACTGGGTTCTTACAGATTTGCTATAACCATTATTTGTAAAATACAGGGAACACTTGGGTGGGTTCACACAACAGCTAAGCGAGACAGCCATGGTTTTTTACCCATAAGAGATGGATTGACTCACATGGAGTCATTTTGGAACTGGATGAGAGCTTACAAGTAATGTAGTACAGCTGTCTGCTCAGTGCACTACACTAAGCCAGAACCAAACAAAACGTGTTATGTTTGGTCCTGCTTTTAAAGGGCATCTGCACGACACATTCCACAACATCTGAAGCTTATCTACTTTTTGCTTCCCTAAAGACTGAGAGGCAAGTTTGCAAATCTTTGAGGTCCCTCCAGTGCTGCTCTGACTTCCATGTTATGCATGGATTTGGGCTTTTGAAACAATCATACTCCTGGCATGTACTCTGAAACAGAGAGAACGATAAACCTGGTCTGGTTTTCGACCATTTGGTCGGCATCCCAAACAAAACCAGAAGACCTGTTTTGTTTTTCAGCGAGTTCAGAGCTGGCTGCTGCAAACCAAATGGCCGTATCATCCAGTCAGTGCCTCGGAGCTTTGGGGGACAGATAAATATACTGCAGGGTGGAGGGTGAGGTTCAGGAAATGGTATTTGATATGTGCAGAAAGGGATTACAAACACATTCCAGTGCCCCTAGTTTCATCTATTAAAGGCTGGAGGACATATATTGCTAAGTACATACTACACCTTTAAGGAATGGATTGCAACAGAACAAAGAGCCGTAGAGCTGTGTCAGTTGTGCCCGCCTGTCTTTGCAAACCAGAGAATCTACCTGGATGTCAGCAGGCAAATTCATGTCAGGTAGTTGGGGAGAATATGGTAAGAGAAACCAAGCGCGTCTTTTGCTTTCTGCGCTTTTGCCATTAAGGCCCAAAACGTCTTGTCTTAACTGGTATGAGATGCTGGTTCCATAGTTGTATTTAAGATTACTTTCAGTCTGAAGGCTACACCTAAAAGAAGGTGTGTGAGTACAAGCAGGGAGGGTAGTATAGCAGGTAAAGAAAGCAGTATAGCAGGTAAAGAAAGGAGTTTAAAGATTGGAGTTCCTAGCATTGGCAAAGTGCCATGGAAATTGGGAACTATCCATACTCCATATACGTGCTAGTGGTGGTTTGGAACTGGCCAGTTTCATGATATTTCAAGGGCTATTGATGGACTTCTCTTCTTCAAATGGGAGGGATGTACTAATGGGAGAGGCTTGCTATGGCAGAGATACGCTTTGGTGACTCCAGTCCATGACTATCATTTCTTTACCAAAGAGGGGACATTACCATAGATTCAGTTATTTTATTTCCAGAGACACCTGGGGAAGGAAAGATGGTAACAGACAGAGCTTTGCTCCATAATACATCTTCCTTTCCTTTTCCCTGCTTTGGGATTTTTCATTTGGTTCTAGTGTGCTATACCTTCCAACTGTCTTCTAGAAGAAAATTCTTGACATGTGGGGAAAGCTGTGGGCATTTCTTTACTGAGATCCCACAAAACATGGGTTTGGAATATTCATGCTTGCACAACAGGAGCTAAGATTGAAAAGAAGTTATTTAGAAAAGACTAAATCCTTCTTGCTTTTGCACCACAATAATGCAAACTAAATGTGGTGACAAATACATTATTTGCCTTTAATGATAACATCTCAGACAATGTGCAGAGCGGGGCTTCAGCCTGCCTGAGTTTACAACTCATGTCAAATTGGCTCCTGTTTTTCATTCTTCCTTCCAACATTAATTGGAACTGGAGTTAAATATAAATGTCCATAAGTGGAGGCTGTTTTCCAAGATTGAAACCTGGAAGGTCTTATGCCTTTGGGGATGATGGAATGAATCCTTGAAAATTTCATGACATTAGGATGAGAAATCCACCAGAATAGAAACACAAAGGACAAGCTGTATAGTGTTGCCATTGTAATTAATCGGTGCAGAATCAAAACCAATGAGATAACAACAAATGAAAAACAAACTGTTGAGATAGTATAATCAACAGAATAAAAAAGAATAAAAGGAAAAAAAAGTTCCACATTGTTGCTAGGAAATTAATAAGCAGAACATGGAAGTGATAATCAATCTACTTGTGTTGGTCCCAATATGCTGGTATTTTAAAGATATAGGTCCTATGGAAGCATGGGAATTTGGTGCCAGAACATCTCATTTTCATGCAAAAAGTCACAGTTTGATCACTGCTAGTGGCATCACAAGGTAGGATCTGTTGAGAACCCAGAAGAGCTGGTTCTGGTGACTACAGACAGTTCTGAAGTAGACATTTAGTAATGAGTTATTGGTATGGAGATTGTACTAATGATCCACTAGTAAGGAGATTGTGGCTAACAGCTGTTGATAAACCTCATGAATTTATCTAACCAGTCTAAATCAGCTCTCTGGAATGGCCTCCCACAAGAAGTGTGTTTGGTTCCAAATCTAGCTACCTACCAGAAACTTCTGAAAGCTACCAACTCAGGTCTCTTTCTTTAGGTTACTAAAAGAATTGAAGATTTATGTCCAGGGTGTGAAAATAGATATACAATATATAGGAATGCTTGGGGAAGAAGCAGACTGTCATAGCAGTGATTTTCCTCATCTCATTCTCTACTTAGGTTTCCTTTGCTGTCATGTCATTCACAGCTTGTACTAATATTTTAGTCATTTATAGAGAATATGCACTCTCCATAAAATAATCCCTAAAGTGGCTCATGAAAGGTATAAAATGTTTTAAAATACAGTAACAATAGGGTGACCTTGGCAGTTTCTATGGCAATATCAAGGAGGATTCCAATGAAAATAGATTCAGAAAATCAATTTCATCCACGTATGTTTAACTAAGGAACTGTCCAAGTAACTTTCTCATTGTTTGAGAGTTGTTCATCTTTTTTTGAATGCAGAGCAGAATTCTTAATATGTAAGGATCAGGATTCTCCTGATCCTTACATATTTATCTGCAGTGGTGGGCCAGGTGGGGCTGTGTTGTTGCTTGTGTTCATACAACATATTTAACCCAGTTACCTGATTTACTCATTCTGGGATTTTTCACAATATATTGAATTATAACCCAAAATGCTGGGTTCAAATAACAACTAAGCTAAATTGTAACCAGGCTTAGTCCATTGTTCTTTAACAGAACTAGTTGAGTGTATTGTATGAGATCAGCCAGCGAAGAATATGTCAACTTCCAAGAATGTGTCAACTTCCAAAGTCAAAGAGGGCATCCCTTTCTGCTATATGTAAGAAGCCAGCCTTCCTCAGTGTGGTGTTCTTCAGACAATTTTGGACAAAAATGCACATAATTCCCATCTAGGATAGTCAGTGAAACTGGTTGGTTTTTTAAAATAGTCTCACGATATCTGAAAAGATTCAGTTTGGAGAAGCTTGTAATGAACTAGGAGATGCAAGAATAATACATGCAGTTGATCAATTATTTCATCCACATCCTCTGGCCTGAGCAGATGAAAGTCACCCAACAAAATTAAGCCAGATGGTGCTTTAGATGCTTCCTTTGGCTGATCTACCAAGGCTGTGGTATCCAGATCATGGTGGATATGAGCAATTCTATCTTCAAAGTGCCTACTGAATAGGTCATACTGTTCTGCCAAGGATTCCTTCACGTCTCCTATTTGAACTGAACGTAATTACTTTTCCACCCAGCAAGGTTATCTTGGTGAAAATACCATAATGGGTTAATGGTTTTAGAGAACCCCCAAGTTGTGAACCTGTTCCTTCATGGGTAGTGCCACCCCATCAAGAGTCACCATTGGAGCAGATAGAGAACCCCAATGGACAAACAGTAACTCCGTCTTGCTAGGACTCAGTTTAAACCTGTTTTCTTCAATCCAGATCCTCACAGTCTCCAGGTCTGCTTGCGCATCCACCACCAAATCATGAATGGGCATGGCCTTATTGCAGACCTGGCATTCGACAGCTGTACCCCAAGGCCAGGTGTGCCTACAACCTGGCCCCCAGAGTGCAATGAGTTAAACTCCACAATGCAATGATATTCAATAAAATGAATCTATGGAACTGTCAAAGCTATCTGACCAAATTAGACTATAGCATATACTGTATATATACATATACACATCTATATTTACATATCACAATTAATTTAGAAAATAACAAAGAAGACATGGGGTTTGAAATATAAAAATGAAACATGCAGTAATTTTTTCCCCTTGTAAAAGATATAAAATCAAGTATTTTTATAATGATTCAATTATAGATTGATGGGGCCATCTCAGAAACCTAGATAAATGGTACTTTTTTTCCTCCTGAAATGAAAACTCAGTAAGTAAGGATGAGGAGAGAAAAGGAGAGAAAGGACATAATGGGAAGCATTACTATTCCCAAAATTATGATTAAAGTTAAGTAGGTTACATTCAAAACAGCATAAAAGGGAATTTGAGGATCTCCCAACTACATTAACCAAGCATAAATGGAGATAAAGGAAGTTGAGTGCTATGGTAAATTGCCTTCCTTAAATATAGGAGAAAGGGGAAAGAATTTCAAGGAAAAGGTGCAAATGAGATGATGTGATCTAAGTGTCATAGAAAGGAAGGGTTGCTAAGATGCCTAGGATCTTCAGAACTATGAGAGATCAGGGACTTCTTTGAAGATGATATACACCTTGACACAACTATGACAATTTACACTAGGAAGATGTGCATTCAGCATTTTGTTTCATATATATATATATGAATGAATTTACAAACCCTCTGATGAGCTGGGGTTCAAAATGGACCTTTTAAGTCCCTGGAGGTTGATTACCAATTCTTAGCACTTTATTTGCATTTGAAGATGCACTTTATTTGCATTTGAATATATTTCATTATGTTTTTTTTTAAAAAAAACAACAGAGTTCTTCATCTCTCTCCTGATCCTTACATATTTATCTGCAGTGGTGGGCCAGGATTCCTGAAACGTGCAACTGGATTGTTCCAACTTGGTCCCCCTACTGGTGGTGTCAACCAAATCTGGATGTTTCCATTTGTGTCCAGTTATTTTAACTAGCAAACTAGGGATTCTAGCTTGTTCTTTTATTAACAAACAAGTACCAGAAGCCATGGTTTACTCCAGCTAGCTCAAAATGGAACGTGTTGAACCTTCTCAGTTACGTGATCTTCAGTCACTTGACTCAAAGAGTTATTTTTTCCCCCTATATATCAAAATCCCATTAACATCAAACCAATGATAAATAGTTTATGTTGGAAGTATATCCACACATTATGGAACACCTAAAGCAAATCGACTGTATTAAAAAGAAAATTAGCATGATTTCCTACTTTTCTGGGTCTCAGAACAAAGAATAGCTGAAATCATTTGTTACCCAGAAGACTGCCGTACAGAAAGGTAAGATGCACATACCTGTGGGGCCTCGGAGAGGAATCTACACTGAAAATGAAAATAATAAATGAGAGGAGAATAGCTTCAAGGGAGGTGAGTTTATGTAGGTCTGTTTGAAGAGGACTGCAGAGCCAGAGATGCTGGTAGATAAAAGAATTGGGGAATGGGAAAACAGAACCCACACAATATACTTAGAACTCTGTATTGACACCAGCATATTTAATGCACATTTTTCATTCTGAGTGCCCATTGTGTTTAGAAGAATGGACAATGACATTTGCAGTCCTGGGTTGTGATACTGCCTATCCCACATATCAAAGTTCAGGGCAGCGTGCGCCAGGCAGAAACAAATACAAAAGCATTCACAACAAAGCTCTAAATGCAACTTTTGAAAGAAACCAAAGCTGCTTCTGTTAATAGGCTGAATTCTAGTAAAATGTTTTGCTAAATAGAAAAAAAATGTTGTGATAAATCAGGTATATATTTTGTGGTGGGGGATTTTACAACTGGGGTACCCCTACTTTCCTTTGTAAATAATGGAAGAGTCCCATGCAGAGAAGAGAATCATGGAGTATGAAGAGACAATTTAGATCAGTGCTTTTCAACCTTGGTAACCTTAAGATGAGTGGACTTCAACTCCCAGAATTCCCTAGCCAGAGTGCTGGCTGGGGAATTCTGGGAGTTGAAGCCCACACACCTTAAACTTTCCAAGGTTAAAAAACACCGATTTAGATCATGAAGTCCAATCTTCTACTCAGGATAGAAATCCAAATTAAAATATCTCCAACTGACAGCTGTCTGGTCAGTCTCTATAAGAACCCATCCAATAAAGGGGAAACCTAACTGAAGGACACTGGAAGATCATCTTAAAAACTAGAGAGATGTATATGTGCAAAATTTACACTGGAGTGTAACTGTACTCTCTCTGTCCTCCGCTAGAAAATGGGAAGAAATAGGCAAAGTGGCATATGGCCAATTTTCACACACAGCATTTATGTCCAGATTTCATGTCAAGGAGAGCAATTAAATAGAAGAAAAATGGACTGTATGGAGAAAAAGAAGCGGTTTTCCATTTTTGGAAGGAGACCGAGGGGGGAAAAAATACAAAGGCTTCTCTCTGAGCTGAAGGAACTTTTATCACAACATGAATGGACCACAGTTAACACTAATGAGATATTTAAGCTTTTAATTAAGTTCAGGCAAATACAGGGCTCAATCAGCTGGTTCTCTGAGTGGGCATGAACCTTTAGCATTTTGAAAGGGTGACTTTTATTTATAAATTATTGTAAAGTGGATTTTTGAAGGCTGTAAATAAAGGTAGGGATCAAGAAAGCATTCAAGGTGTATTGGAATGGGCAAAAAGAATGCAAGAGCTAGTATTCCCACCTGATTGCACACATCAGGGTTTATCTTCCTTTCTCAAGGCTTTTTC
Source organism: Python bivittatus (assembly GCF_059951505.1). Taxonomy (NCBI): domain Eukaryota; kingdom Metazoa; phylum Chordata; class Lepidosauria; order Squamata; family Pythonidae; genus Python; species Python bivittatus. Next base: position 6,308,073 of record NW_028277052.1, on the reverse strand, counting down.
CCCCCTTCTTAGTCTGAAGGCACTTAATGCAACAATGGAAGTCAAGATTTGGGTCAGGTCAACGCTTAGAGAAGAGCCCTGATAGGTACCTCAATATTATTTCCTTCAGATCTCCTAATAACAATGGTGTCTTCTCAGCCAAAGAAGCTTATGATGGAGCACAGGTTCTTCTTGATAATTTGGGGGAAAGAGGCCCAAACTGCTGGAATTCACATGGGTTTCTAGGCTGAAGGGCCACTCTTTGAAGAAAAAGTAATCTTCTGAAAGAGCAGCAAAGGCGTGGTTTGCATTTTGTAGGGAGGGAAGAATATTCATTAGGGCCCTCTGAAGCTTCAGTCTGAGTATTTGATTCAGTTGTGCACTGTTGTTCTTTTGGATCAATTAAGAAATCCCAACTGAATTGAATCAGTTCTCCAACAGAATCAACCATCTGAACGGATTTCATTGAATCAACGACTGGACTCAAATCAGAGCCAATTTGCACATCCATTAGGTTAATTAAAAATGCCACTTCTTCTATTATAAGGCTAATTCCTAAAGGGGTAGCTGTCAGGTTCAGCCCAAGAACAACATCGAGACAGTCCAGAATCAGTTCAGCTCCTTTATTAGCTTACACCTAATAGACAGAATCTCACCAGACTAATTCTAATCCCCAACAACAGCAACTATAACCATGATGCCCTTAGGGAGGGGCTAGTCTCCTTCTCTTGACTTCCCCACACTCCGGCTGGGGGGCTGAGGAGGTGCTTCCCCTGGAACCTCTCTTCCCCCTCCTGACAACCTTAAAACTCCATTCCAGAATCTTCCCTGCTCATGTCTTCCATCACAGTAACAAGCTAAATTTTACATTAAGAAGCATTTTTCACAAAGGCTTGTAGATTCCAGCACCATGCTGGTATTCCACTTAAGATCACAACAGACCCATGGCAAGTTAACGCTAGCTTTTTCCCCTTACTGTTTTCAGTGGCCACCTTTTTTGCTTTCCACAAATTAAGAATGAACTTCCCTATCAGGAACACTTTAATATCCATAGAGATTTAAAGCCAAAATTTTCCAGATAGGGTTCCTTAGACTTTAACATGGAATCCCCACTTAGGGCTTTCATGATTACTAAGCCACTGTATTTCTTGCAAGGTAGGATGAACAGCCTTACATCTTTTCTATGTCTAACAATTCAAACCATTCAAATTCTGTAGGAGACTCCTTGAAAAGATGATCAAAATAGGACAACATCCAAGTTGTTCCTTCAAAAAAGTGAGCAATTAAGCTGCCTCAAAATGGTGTAACATGTGAGTGGAAGAAAATCAGACTGGTTCCTCTGCAGCATATAACTTCTCCCATGAGTATTCCTGTAATATTCCCCCCTTTATATTCTGTGGATCCATCCAATGAAGAAACTGAATGGCACAACTCAGGGGAAACACCCTAAAATGCAAATAACAGAAGATTATTTTGAAAGCCAAGGCTTCTGTATGCTGCATGGTCAGTGAGCAACAGATAGGATTGGCTCAGCAGCTTGGCAAAAATAAAGAGCCATTGGTTGAACTCAAGCTTCTCCCTCCCACTAACAATGATGAGGACCAAGGCTACTTGAATTATGGCTGAAACAAGAATTCCTTTTTGTCTTTAGCTTGCTTAAGTGCTCAAAATTTAATGTCTGATGGTTCTTACTAGATTCAGCCTCTCACTCTGATGGGTACAGCTGCTAGAAGAGAAAGTAGTCCCCATAGACCTCAGTTGTTTGCCACCTTCTTCATGGTTACAAAAGCTGCTTCTCTACACATTTCATTCCAGCAAGACAAAGGGTAGAAAAGGGGGGGGGGAATCTAGGAGGAGGGAATCAAATGTGTTTTGCGTTGAGAGAACAAACAGCAATTCAGAGACAGACCATTAGTAAGAAAGCATTTCTTTTTCTATGTCTGCACTTGGAGAGATTGTAACACAAATGGGGATGAATGGAATATAGCTGGCTGTGAATGAAGAGAAGCAGAGTCTCCAGCCTTCCATTTCCTTTCTGTTGTATTGGTTGGGAAAATGGTTTAAAGAGAGGAGGGGGAAAAACAACATGATTTAATGCACATTTTAGATATTCCTATAGCTCATTTGTTTGGGGTACACAGCAGTGTTGGATGAAGAATGCTTTGGCAGCCCAGGTGAAGTGAATCTGTGTTGCACACTCAGTAGAGCTCTGGATGGTCTTCTGTAACTTGGTTTCTGACCTCTGTATAGCCAAGAGGCTTGCTGGCCAGGGGAAATTGATTTGAAAGCTTTAGAGGAAGTGGGTGAGACAGATTGACCTGATTTTGCCTTCTGCCTAACCAATCATCATTAGACATCAATCATGAAGGTGTTCTTTTCTTTCTTATGAATAGCCCACTAGCTTCTATTTTGGAAGCTTGCTCTACTTATGGAACCCTCGTGACCTGCCATCCTCAGTTCCCCTACCATCTCTGTTCTCCACCTCTGAATTGCTTTGCCTGTTCAACATGTCTGACTGGATCCACACCATATCCAATATCTGAATTATGAAGCAAGAAGACGGGTACTAACAGTCGTCTTATCTTTCATGGTTTTCTCTCTTAATTGCTGTTGCTTTAGCATGGTAGAGGATGGAGATCATGGATTTCCTAAGACCTCCTATCTCCCTTTTCATTATAATTTGACCCCTCGGTCTCCACATGCTTCATACTAGTAAAGGCCCATCAAGGTTACATATGCGAAGCATGCTTGGGGAAAAATTCTGCATACAGTCAGTGTAACAATTCAGTAAACTGGAATAATAACATTACAAAACTGCAAGAAAATGGTAGAGATCACCATACAAAAGATGGCTTCCAGTCATAAACTGATGGAAATGGGACAAGAATAATTTCAAGGATGGACATTTGTTCATCTCTCACTGCAGTGCTTTTATCTTTAGATTCCAGATGGTAATTGAACTTGGGCCTTTGCATGCTGAACAGCCATTCTCCTATTGAGCTATACTGTTTTTCCCTTGCTTTCATTTTTTGTATTAAATAAAACAAAATGTCATATGAATCTGGCCTGTTACGAGTACCAGGAGAATCACAGATGAAAAGGTCCTCTTTCCAGATAAATTTAAAACTAAAGTCACTGCAGTGAAATGCAGTTCTCCAAAGTACACCCAAATGTTGTATGGTGGCTGCATGGAATGATGGATAAACGTTTCCCAGTCACTAGCTGAGAGGATACGTCATTTACCCAGCCTTGTCAATCTCAGCAGAAGAAGCCGCGTATAAACGTGTGCTTAATGTCAGATTTATACACATTTTTAGTCGCTAGTAAATGGTTGCATTACATATGTTGTGTCAATTGATTTCTGTACTCTGGCTTTGCACATATTTGCATAAAGGCTGCAAGGAGACATGAAATCAATGCAAATTACTAGCTTACACCTGGCACGAGCCGCATCTTGAATTCATGGGGGAAGGGAACTTTGCCACCAAATCCTGTGATGTCAAAGACATTTCAAGTGCACAGATTTGTTCACAGCCTCTTTTTTTTCCCTGGGATGTCATGAAGTCCCACTACCAAAGAGTGGTATGTGCATTTATATTAGTATTATTCCCCCATCTCTCCTGTTTCCTGCATTCTTTTTGTATGCAATGGGTGCTTCGGTGCTGAGAATCAGGGAGTTTCAATTAGAACATTGTTATTCTGGTACAGCACTAGCTATGAAGTGATAGAAATATCACTCCACCCTTTCCCATTTCACTAGCTAGATACACAATCCACCAACTGGAACGTAACTCGTGCTGCTTATTGGGAGGCAGCTATGGTATGTTGCTAAACATCTGCTAAACTTGCTCAGGTAGAAATATGCAAAGGAGCTTCATCTCGTTGAAAAGGGAGCTGTCCCAGCATCTAGTGGAGGGTGGGAGACAAAGGACTGGGGAAATCAGTATGTGAGTAGCCCTACAAAGTAAGAGGGGAAAAGGAAAAACAATTCAACGGGATAAGGAGGAATTGATTTTATAGCCTACTGTTCAAACAATCTTTAATCTTCTTTGACCCCTTCACTAAGCCCCCATTTCCCATTATGTTGCAGACCACAGCATCATCTATTCCTCCAATATTATCTTTTTTCAGCCAAAGCTCTCCTACTCCATTAAACCATACTTCCTATTCTCTTCTGCTGGTTCCCTGAGCATTGCATTCTGTCTCTGAACTTTTATGTGGTGTTGCCTCTCCTCCTTTCTTCATTGCCTTCTGTATAAGGCTGCCTAAAAAATGCAAGCATAATCAGGACCCTGTTATATATCTCCAGCCTAGAAAAGCTAGTTTGCCAGGCATCAAGGGAACAGTTTTTTTTGTTTTCCAGAATAGCACTCCAGCTGAGCAACTCCATTCCACGGGAGGTTAGATAAAGTATCTAATGACTTATCTATCCCAGTAGGGTTTTTGTTCTTCATATTTTGTGGCTGTTCTAATTCAGAATATTATTTTCTTTCCCCTCCTGCCATGTTCCTTAATGTACTCAGGTTCTTGGAAATGTTTATTGTTAATTTTCATTCTTCATTGCCCTAGGAGCCTGGCAAACAAAGGATGGATGGATAGATAAATGGATGCCCTTCTCAAAAGCCACATTTCCCAGAAGTTGGACTGAGGATACCTACAATATTTAAAGCATGATCTGGGAAATGTGGCTTTTGAGAAGGGCGTCCATTTATCTATCCATCCTTTGTTTGGGCAACCTGCAACCCTCTGGACATAATTGGATTTGCAAATATAACCAGGCCAGACTAGACTTTTTGAACTGTAGTCCATGGTGTAGTGCAAGACTCCATGGAAAATATTCCATAATGCAACCAATGAGAAGTATTTGAAGCAAATATTCAGAAGCTGTTACATAAACAACCAGGGCAGAAGCATTCCTTAAGGAGACAGTAATCAGAAGAGGCTTCCTGACTCAATGGGATGTTAGAGGGAGTAGAGGAAAAACACAATCAGATTTGCCAGATGGTATTCCTGTAGCCTATCTCAATAAAGTATAATTCCTGATCCAGACTACCTCATACAATTGGGAATATATCTAGAAAGGAAAGGCTCTAGTCCTCCTAACACAGAAGAAATGTTGGTGCCCTGGTTGGACAAACACAAGCCTTCAGCACACAATGAGTATTTGGTGTTGAAATAAATGTCAAGCTCAACTTTATTTCCTCCAACCCTTTTCCTTTGCACAGATGACATCAGAGGTTAACAAAAAAAACAACTGTGAAAAAAAAGTTATGGTAATACACTTTCAGTAGACTGAAGCCCACCAGAGAAGTTAAGGAGAAAAGTATTCAGATGAGATGAAGAAGGTGGGATGTGAACAGCAATGTATTGAAGTTTCCACATTTAACCTCAGAGGAGGTCACATTATTTAAGGCAGTTCCAGGTGACCATCTTTCTTGTGCCTTTCTTTTTGAAATTATCAAGCAAGACATCGCAGCAAGTAGCTGAATGCTACCACAACATGACTCCAGCTAATTAATGGCTCATAAAGAATAAGGAAACATTTGGGGTCTTTAATGAAGATTGATCCCAATCTACTTAGAACAGCTCTACAGAAACCTCCCTGAAATGAAGGAAACATTTGTTTATGTTTTTATCCTCCATGGTGGCCCAGCTGGATCCAAGTCAATAGTTGTGTGCTCTTTTATGGGTAAAGAAAGAAACAGAAAGATAACTACGTGGAAAAGAGCATCTTATCTTAACATTCCCAGACATCCACATGGATGAAAGAGAAATTCAAACTGGTTCTTGCAATGAGAATTTGAATACTTGGAAAGATGCACATTTGAAAAGGGGAGTTGATTTTAGTTCGATTCTGGTCCCATTAAAATAAAAAGCCCACCACATTGGAATCAATGGAATGTTTAGGCCAATATATATATATATATAAAAAAGTGGGGGGCTTTGCCCAAACTGACCTTTAGAAAACAGAGGGGAAAACAAAATTAAGAGTTTAATGATATCACTTCCATGTGTTTCATTTGGAGGGTCATTACTCAATTTGACCATGTAGAATTAGACAGTGGAGTAGGTCAAAGAATATACATAATGAGATCAGAGGTTGACAGTTTCATGAATTAGTCACTGTGGGCACCACCCACCCCTCTAGATGCAGACCTTTTCTGAGAAGACACGTAGCCTTGAATGCTGTGATCTTATTGTCGGAAGAATTGTAGATAATAGGAAATGTTCCTTTACTTGATGTATAGCTTGGTGGTCTGATTTGCCCCTTTAGGGGCAATATATCCCCATGACAGTTGAATGACATAAATGCAAAATAATGTAATACAGTTTTTGATGGACTGTTCTATTTTAGAACTTAACAGGAGCCAGACTTGCCCAGTGATGATGAACTGTAGAGATAATGAATATGGACAATTGTCTTAGGTTCCTCCATCCAGGTAGGCTGTAATTGGCGTATCACTTTTAGTTGCTAAAAGGTCCTACAAGCTATTGAGGACACTGATGATAATGATGACCCAGGGAATACATCAAACTATGAATTGTATTCTTTAAAGGACATGGAGGCAGTCAAGCTACAGGAGTATAGAAATACTTTCTAATGGTAAAAGTAGTTTAACAGCAGTATGAATGGCCCAAAGAAGTGACGACCTTTGCTCGATATGTTCAGTTAGAATTGAGAGCGCAACCAGCTAGGTGTGTTTTCAATTATCTGGATTCTTGTATTAAACTAAGATAGCTAGTTATAAGGAGCCAAATGGCCACTTCCAACTTTGTTTCCATAATTCTAATAAGAGAAAGGCTGCTATCTAACAGAACAAACCAGAAACAACCAACGTCTCTGTCTTCTGAGGATTGAACTTCCATTTACTGATCTACATCAAGTCTATATTCCTGCTCAACGAAAGGCTTGGGAATCAATGCTTAAACATCAAAATATGACTCAATTTGGACTCAAGAGCAGTCCAAGAAAAAAGCAGTTCTTAGAAAAATGAAAAGCTAAGCTACGTTTGGGAAGGAGTGGTTGGAGAGACAACCTGCAACCCCACCCAGTTGGAAGTCAACTATATTGAGTTATGATCAATTAAAAAAATAACCCACACCAATGCAATATAGAGTAAAAGGCCAGTCACTGAGAATGATTGGTAATAATACACTTTAAAAAGGAGGGGATAACCAGGCAAGCTCCCAGTCATAACATTCAGACCCCAAACCTCCTATCAGCAATGATGATGAAGCAGAATTTCATTACTTTCTTGGAGAAGTTCATTAAAGTCTGGAAGGAGGAAGCAAGCAACTTCTAATTCTGACCAACTTGTGTAGCAGTGGAGAAATGGGGGATGTCAACACTGATTGGCTTAAACCACTTAAACATTAAAGTGTTAATAATTTGTAATCAGCATTGTATAAACACCAGGCTATCAAAATAATACAATGTATGATGCAAGTTTTGCAATAATAAATAAATAAATAGCGACTGGCCATAATGCCAAGAGAGATGCCGGGGATCTCTCTATATACCTCCCTGGTTCCCCGACTTTTGAGAGTGAGGAAGTGAACCCTCGCAGAGACAGGCCAGATCTATTACCAAAGAGACAAGGAGAACAAATGGGTTATGTCCAAAACAAGCAGAAAGTATGCATAAGCTGCTCGGATAGACACCTCCCTAATTCATATGGGCATAAGAAGGGGAGGGGATAGAGCACAAACAGACTTGTAAGATTCTGTTATTATAGTCTATCCATTCTTAATAAAGTAGCCTTAACCTTCCTGCGGAGTTGATTCGTGGTCTGGTCTACCTGGTGGGGCTGATACCAACCCCCCTGTTTTAAGCAGCTGCCTGTTTTCTTATTGCTCATCATGGACAGATTAATCTATCACGCTTAGCTCCCAGTTCCAATCTATCAAGGACCAGATGGCTGCACTCCAATAAGAACACAACTAGAGGTGCAAGTAAAAAGAGAGACAGACTGTAAAATGTTTTCATTCCAACAGGCAGTTTTTATGAACTGGTAGTATATTAGAACTGTATTTTAGTGCTTTAACATTTGGATTTATAGAATCAGTTAAACTCCTTTGCTGGTTTTATAGTCCTTATTGAAAGTTATTGCTATATACAGCCCATAGTTTGTGGAACAGAAAAACTGGAAATGGAATGAAATGATAACAAAAATCATAAACAGGTATGGAATAATAATAATAATAATAAAAGAAACTTTCTATCAAGTATTTGGAATTTGAAAGGCATTCAAGAGAAAATTGAATTAAATTGCGCTAATACAGGTTTCCTGATATCTAGCCTTGATGGTTTTCAAAGGGGGTGATGCAAATCCATGGAAGCCAGGAGAAGGGATGGGAGAGAGGGATGCAAAATTTCTTCCCCTGAAATTTTGTATGAATTTATGTATTTTCACATTTTGAAAATATGGTAGATATGGAAGGCATGGGTTGAGTGAACCCACTCTTCAGCAAGTGACTTAGGAAGAGGTCGATAGTGTGCAGTTATCTGGAACTGGAAAACAGGATTTTGTTAGTACCAACATGACTATCCTCATATTTTTAAATTATAGAAACCAAGTTTTTTTCCTGTAGTACATGGCTTGTTTCTCTGATTAATCAGATTTCAGAGTGAAATGGAAAATAGGATAGATACATAATGCACTAGTTAAAAAAAACCTAGTATCTATCTATCTATCTATCTATCTATCTATCTATCTATCTATCTATCTATCTATCTAACTATCTAATATGCAGATTGGGTTATGTTTAGAGAAAAGCCATTGAAATCGGTGGGGCAAATAAACCATGGCTGCCACTGATTTCAATCAGCTTGAAAACCTTACTAGAGTTCGGTTTGGACACTTTGCCCAAACTATCGTTTCCCTGTTGAATAAATCTCAGTTGACTGGGTCCATACAGCATGCTAAGCCACAAACAAACCACATTGTAGCTTGATTTACTGTGATGTGTCAATCTGGTTTACATTGGGATCCAAGTGTATTAAATTAGGAAGAATGAAAAAAGTCAATCGTTTCAAAGAGAAAAATCAAGGGAGATGAAAAGACTATACAGAGTAAAATGTCTGGCTTAAGAAACCCATAAATGAATATTATAAGTTAGAGCCCCACAGGATCTTTAAGTAGGTAGTAGGCACACCCCTTTAGTGGAGATCTATAAGACTACATTTAAAAAAAAGTTTCTAAATCAAATGTAAGATAGATGAAACGATCAACAGATTCTAGGTGCAACTTAGTGAAGTGAAATTCTTACTTGCCATGCCCGGCAATGTGGATATAAAATGCTTGTTGGACTGAGCACTACAAGGGAACAAGACTCCGTGGCTGTTAATTCTCGGAAGGCTACCATCCTGAGCAGCTGACCTCTTTCCTCCTTCTATTACAAATGCCCAACCACTGCGTTGATGTAAAATCCACTCCCTCCCCCAAATCCTGCACACGATACAGCCGCTAGCGCAGCAGGGGTGCCATTCGATGCAGAGAGCTAACAATGTATTAATACGAAGTCAGAGGAAACAAACAGCAAAGCATACCTGCCAACTGTTGGAGGAAAAACTTGCCTTCAGATACAGAAATGTTTTATTATGCTCTGGGGGTGTGTAGCACACTGCGTGTGAAAATCAAGTTGCCGCAGCAAAGGGAAAAATAGAAATGACAACAAGATGGAGGCCGCTGGAAGATGAGAGGCTGTACTCTCAGCTGGTGACCAGCAGAAATGAAGAACGATGTTGTGTGGACCTGAGAAATGGAAGTCTAGAAGAAGACTGCAGAACTAAGTGAACAGTGCAAGCCAGAAGCTTCAAAATGGTTCAGTCCCTAGTGTCAACATCTTTCTCTAAAGAACAATGGATTTCTTTCCAAATCTTCCCTTGAAGATGTCATTTTGAGGGCTTGCTGTGCTGAAAATGCGAGACACTGTTTCAGTAGTTAAACACCTCCTTGTTATTTCATCCCCTTGTATGAAAAATCAAGGAATGATTCCCAAGAACCATTCTACCCATTTATCTCCCCTAAAATGCAACCATCTGTCAATCATCACTGACTTGTTCACACTCGTGTTCATAGCACTCAATGGTGCCAACATCCAGTTACAACACATTTTACAACTACTCCAAATGTTTGTGTCATCTTGCATATTCTCAAGCACGAATGCTTTTTGATCAACCCAATTCATGCATGCAAATGCTGGTAGGTTCAGTCACTCTTGCACTCTGTGTACGTCTGTGGGAATCAGACCTCTGATGTGCAATAAATCCAAAAAACAAAAGGAGCCCTTTGTAGTAACAAAACCAATACCTCAGCGTGGCAGCTCATTTCAAAAGAGAGCTACGCCTTAAAAATGGTGCTATTTTCAAACTGTTCAAAAGACAAGCCCATCAACACTTTTGTGATGCTGATTTTGTTCCTTGAAAAAGTGCCAGAAACTTTTGACATCCTCAGTCTTTTTAGAAACATTTGATGGAAGGCAATAATAACATGGGCTCCGAAAGCATTTCTTGGAGTTCCTTGTTAAATGTTATCCTTGGTTAAAGTTAGAGATGCTAGTGGTACCAAGAGAGCATGAGGGGAATTCGTTCTACTGATTCTTAAAGGCAGAAAAGAGATGCCCAGACATTAGCTACAGACAATACTAGACAATAGGGTGAAGCTCTGTTAGTGAAACAGAGAGCACACATATTGTTATTCTGTGACATTCTTATAAAACAGGATAGAAAAAAAATCAGTTTGAAAAAACTTTCCCCTCCTCAATTAATCTGTGCCCCTTGGGTCCACAAATCAGCAAAATACCAAGACCCATCATTGGCAGACTACTCAGACACAGTTGGGAGAATGATCCCACCGTTTTATAAACTATTTAGTAGCTCCATCTTGGTGAGCTACATCAATAGAACCATCGGTGAAGCAAAGCAGAGGCTGTAAAAATGCCATCTATCCAGGAACAATCTTCATAAAAAGCAAATGGAACCTTGACTCTGCCTGGGATGAGAATGGGTCTTTGACAGTTTAAAGACTCTCTCAATCTTTAAGATAGTCCATTAAATACTCATGTGATTTTTTTTCGGGGGGGGGGTAGATGGAAGTCAAAAGCAAAACAAAGGGAAGTGTTTCCTTTTCTCCCAAAGTAAGTCTGCAGAGACCTCGGCTACAAATGCATGCTATATTTTTTCCCCTTAACTTCAGAGGTTATTACTAAGACTTCTTAAATATTTTAGCCCCAGGGTCTTTGGAATATCTGGCAAGATGGAGGAAAAGGAGTTTCACAGAGGTGCACAGCTGAGCTCCCCAAATAAGCTTTCTTCTTTTCATTAATGTGTATTAGGTCTGTGCAAATATTTCAAGCAGCATTTCACTTTGACGCAGGTTCAAATGAAGCTTGCACTCAAAGTTGGTTAGGAAGCACCATGGCCACTATCCTTCTACAAGTGATAAAATAAACTGCTTCGCTTTGACAGCATTAACCAATTTCTTCTGCCACCTCCACGCCATTTGCTAAAGTGTCACTTGTCCCCTCCAGCATGGCTCACCCCCAGCTTTGGTGAGCTACAACAAAGAACATCCTTTGCCATCTTTGGCATGGTATTATCAAAGCCTGAAGAGGTTTCTGCCCAAGTGCAATGTATGTGCAGAAGTCTTTTCTCACTTTGGCAATTGACTGGTAGAAGATAGGGAGAAGCTCTGAGGCATTATTAACAGCTCTTTGTGTTGATGGAGAGTCATGTTGTCTTTACAGTGCAAATTTCTTTGTTGAGGTCTTCTATTTATGTCATCAAGGGATGCGAGCATTAAGATTCACCTTTGGAAAATGCCATTTGAGATCTGTTGAGTGGGTGTGAGAGAGGAAGAGATGGATCTTCCAGATGAAGGCATAGTCTTGGCACTCAGGTGAGATGAACTCCTCTTGATTACATGATGCCATAATAATCAGGAGCTTTCAATTGCAGGCAATTTCAATTAAGGCTCAGGAAAGGTTCAAGGATATGCTTCTCTTCAATAAAATTTCCAGAAGCGAACCCCCTCTAGGCTGGAAAACAAAGTAGTGTCTTTCCTTTTAAGAAAAACAAAAACAAAAAACGAAGCAACCACATTGTTTAACTTGTAATACTTGGGAGAAGTTTCAGCACAGATGTTGCTGGGTTCTGTTGGGGCTTACATTATGCTATAAAATATGAATCCTATTACCTATTCTAAACAAACATATATGAATGGGTGGAGTCACACATAGCTTAATACTTCAATTAAAAAATCTCAGGCATCCTGATCTGTGGGAGAAAATTCCTTCTTGAAGTTCATTTGATTCAGACTACATTAGTTGAATGAAATTCAACTAGTGAAATCAATAGGACTTGAGGAATTTGTAATACTGTTTTCAAAACTTTAAAAATCTTTGCCACTTTAAAAAGTTTATGACAGCAACTCAGTATATAGAACCGGAAGGCAGAATCAAAACAGTTATAGATGCTACTGAGGAATAAATCCACATAATCTGAAAAAGAGCTGTGGAAGTTAAGTATTTCTAAATGCTATCCTTAAGACTATCTAATGACTGAAACTTGAACTTCTGTTACCTGAATACTAGAAAATGTAGGATACCAAGTAAATCAAAATGATACCAGATAGAAGTTAATCTGCAGTATGGATGAGACCCCACTTTGGGTATAAGCTGGAGAAGGCAAAGTGTACTGGAATTTTTTTACACTGATGGGATCTTAGTGTGTAATGATCCACTTAAGTCATTTTCATTCACTTAACTTTATCCGAATCCTTTTCACAGCAGTTATATCACTAGCCAGATAATCCTCAATCAAACCAGTCCCTTTCATTGTTAATATTTTCTCTCCTCTCATTTCTCACAACAAAAACAAAAGCTTATAATACTGAGAAATTCATTTTTCAGAAAGTGGGACACAGATGTATTCAGTGAGTGAATCTGAGATATTACGCTTGCTGTGAGACTATTATGTATAATACAGCTTATTTCTTTATATCGTTTTAGGTGAGATACACACAATCATGATAGCTTAAAAACTTCTCAGATTAAAAAACAAAAAACATATTTACATCACCAAATAGGTTAAACCTTCCAATGAGCTATGATAATAACCTATCAGTCCTGAAAAGCAAGTTGTCCGAGGTTACCGACTCTCATCTTTAGTAACAGCTTACTTAGATCAATGTCTAGAAATTCTCCTTTAAAATTGATTCAGCATCACTTTTCTAAAGGCTCTGAAGCCAGATATTCTTCTCCTTCCTTATCCCTACTAGCCCCGCCTTACAATCAATGGTGGGGGAATTCACACATGTACACACACATAAATGTACACAATACACACACACACACACACCAAAAGTCAGGCCCATTAGCCAATCACAATAAGTTATATTAATTTTTTTCCAGAAAGACTATTACTATACTTAGGAATGTCCAAAGGTCATGTGTCAAACAAGTAAGGACATGTTTAAAAGAAAATAGCAACAATTTGAACGTTTAATGTAATTTATATAAATTGACTATTGGATTTATAAATATCATATCATATCAATATCCCATTCTGACAAACGATGAAGAAACTGCAGTCATTTTTTGCATTCTCTGATCTTGAATGAGTTCAGATCAAATGTTCAGTGTCTTCAAATCTCAAACCACCAATGTGAATCAGCTTTCAAACTTCAAATTCAAAACTTGGCTAATTCACATCCTCCCATTAACCTTGTGACTGTTCTAAACTACAATACTAATTAGTAGTAAATGAATCACAGTAAACTCAGCAGGATTTACTTATGGGGAACCCTGTTTAGCATTGGGTTGCAAGACATTACTCATTTTATATTTATTGTCTTCTGAACCTCAGTCTCAAACCACAGCCCAAGACAAAGTAGACCGTGAACCATGATTCAGAGCAAAAGCTGTGAAGTAGTGGGAGCAGATTAGGACATAACTGTCAAGTAACTGTTTACAATATAAGCAATATCTATAGACAGCAATTCCAAGGTCCTGAACATTTCCACATTCTGGAGACTCAGACTCAGTATGACGCAGATATAAAAGACAGCTATGCCAGTCTGCAAGTCCAGCCCTTAAGCCGGTGAACTGTGAACGAAGCCTTTCCTTGCTTGTGCTCCCCTTGCAAATCAGGAGGAAGTAGGGAGAATAAAAGAAAACAATTGTACACAGGAACAAAGGAAGCTAAAATGTGCGTTTTACCTGCCAAGGAACCACCAACAGAGGTGAAATGGAGGATGTTTATATCCGTACATCTGGACTTCACAAGAAGTTCTACAATAAGTAAATGCCACTTACCTTAAAAAGTGGGGAAAAAATTAAAGCAAAAGTTCACAGAGTTTTTAATACATCAGCATGAAGCACCTTTTTTTAAAAGCAATTGGGCTTTTAAAGCAGTTCCTGGTTCGAGAAAGCACAAAGAGAAAGCTGAGTTTTAAATATACATCGGGAAAGGTCAATGTGAATAGAATATATACCTGCAAAGGCCATTCTGTGTGAGGTTCCCCCTCCCCCTTATATATTTCAGAGGGGTTCATTTAGTTGCAGACTCTCCTCCCTCTTCCTTTCTTTTCTCAGGAGGAGAGGAGGACAACTACATCTTCTGTTGGACCCAAAAAGAAGCTTATCTTGAAGCCAGCCAAGGGTTTACACCCCTTCCCCACGTCCTGATGTCATAACCTTCTATGTTTATCCCTCTCCCTCCCACATCACTGGCTACTGCTGGCTGGGGAAAACACAGAGAAGAAGGAAAGGCTGTGATGTCATGGCCAAGAAAATTTCATTCAGATGTTTAAAGGGGGAGTTGATCATGACACATGCGCGCCATTGGCATAATTTCCAGCTTGGCCCTTTTCTAGTTCCATTTATTTGCTTATTTCACATCACAAAGTTTCGGAAACACCTTTTTGCTTATGTGCAAAAGAAAAAAGTGCAGGAGTCCTCACTCCAACTCCAATTTCAAGAGCTCACAATTAATGTTAAAATGAGTGCACTTTCTGCACATTTATTCTGTACTTGCAGTGAAGTAAATGGAACGCCCCGAAGAAAAGGAGAAATGTGACATAGAGATGGGAAGAAGCCAAACTGTGTTCTCAGGGTTTGTGTTAGAACTTAAATATGTACTGAAGACTTCTCAGTTGAATGCTGTAGATTATAAGAAAGTAACTTGAGAAAACAACTCAGACAAGCCCCTCCCTAGTTCACACAAAGATAAGATGAGGGAGGGAGAAGCACATTCAGACTTGCAAGATTCTGTTACTATAGCTGTTACAATAAAAGTAGTCCTGACCTATATGGTGTGTGGTTTCTTAATCTGGTCTACCTTGTTGGGCTGACAGTAAGTTCGCATCCTTTACCCAGACTTTCTGGTCTGAGCTGTCTGCGAGCAGGTAGACTTTCAGACAAAGCACTGGGCTGCAAAATCAGATAAGATAGGTGCCAAAGGAAATCTCTGTGGGCACATTCATGCCCATAACTACCATGCTATCTACCCCAGTGAAAGATCTGGGGGTAGATAGCATGGGTCACACAGGAAGCCTTCTTCCTGCTTTCTTCCAAAGAACAGTTCACCATCTGCAGAGCAGGTGGGAAGAGGAGAAGAGAAGAGAAGAGAAGAGAAGAGAAGAGAAGAGAAGAGAAGAGAAGAGAAGAGAAGAGAAGAGAAGAGAAGAGAAGAGAAGAGAAGAGAAGATTCATAACACACTGACCATGCGGACAGATCATTTTACTTTTTCATCAGTAAGGGAAAGGCTTATTGCAGTCTTAATGGTGCTTATCCCAGTGAAGGAGATTGCTGGGGGAGGGGGCATGTTGAAAAAATTGGTAAGATAATTGATACAAAATAGCTAGGAGCTATTGAACAACATTAGTTCGGAATGCCTTCACGTTTACCTGTTTTGCAAACTCCAAGTTTTAGTAAAAACCCAGGCATAGGCTTACACAAAACTTTGACAAAAAATGGAAAAGAAATAATCCCCAACAGCTTTGTCATAATCCTTTAAGAAACCATGATTAAGAAATATCTGAAGCAAAGAAAGCTCATTTGGCACAGGAAGAGTGAGAGAAAAGGATGGTCTATGCAAACAGAGAGAGGGGGGTTGATACTCCTCAAGTACAGGTAGATGATACTACTGGAAACTTTTTACATTTTTTCATCCTTCCAGGAGGGGTGGGATGGAGGGAAACCCTTCAGTGTGAAGAGTTTTTGCTGGTGAGGAATTAATCCTCTTGGCCTTGTTTGAATGTTTAATTCCTGACCTCCCTCCTTCACTTTTGTGTGCAAGACAAGATGCAATTTCACACTCAGTAGTAATCAAGGACTTCTAATGAAGTCTTGGCTTTTTCCCCAGGCAGTTTTAAGAATGTGAACTTCAGCTTCTTTTCAAGCATTTTATTTGCTGGGAGTTAAAATGTTTGACTGACATCCCAAAACTACTCTATATCCTCCTCCTTTAAAGCAAGTTGGAGAGTTGGCATCCACAGGAAAGCCATGAAAGCCCAAAAATATGACAGAGTAGCATTGAATAAACTTTTTGTCAATTCCCAAGGTTGGGCCACATTTCCAGTCCTTATCCATGCTTGCTTTGGGGGAGGAAAAGCATTGTTTGAGAGGAAAGAGTTTCCCAGCAATACAAAGTAAAAAACAGAGGTGACCATATGATCCAGTATTGACACATGCCCATCAGTGTCAAAGTAATGGCATCTGAGAAATTCTCTTGCACTGTTTTCTATTGGTTTTCATTTAGGTTGATGAAGAACCATTTGCTTTCTAAATTCATTTCAAAGGACAAGGGCATTTTGGTGAAATCCCCATTGGCAAAATGTGGTGTTCTTGTATTTTTTTTTTAATTAAACTTTTTAGAGAAGAAGTAAAACAAAGAGAGATCGGAACAGCTGCAAATAGTTGCTAAGAAATTCCACCAAACTGAATTTTAGAGTCTTCTGCTGAGAAGGAAACATCAACTAACAGAAATTTGGTGTGTGTAGGGTTCAAAATGTTTACCAACCTTATTTATTCAGCTTCACTTTCTTCAGGGGTTGTTGAAAGGTAAAATCATTGCGGTCATTTTGTTCTGCAGAACATAGCACTTGGAGACATGCTATTCCTCAAAAGCTTAGCATGGGAAAACAAGGAAAGTATTCCTGAATTGCCAAGGCAACTGGGTGACCCTATCCTGTTTTCTCTTCCAGGGGCTCTCCTCTGCAGAAGAAAGCAGCTGCAATTACGATGGAAGTAAACAGATATGAAAGAGAAAAAGGAATCTGGAGTAGCCATGCAAAGGAGGTTCTAACAATGTGATGGATGAAACTTAGACCCTTACCAAAGATGAAATGAAAGGGGGAAATACAGCTAAGTAGCTTAGGTTTCCAGGAATGTCTGACTCATTACTACTGTTTTTTTCACATTATTGATGTCTTTAGGCATCCCTGTGCCCAGCAACACTTATCTGTCCCCATGTCATGGATGGTTGGTTAACAGCCATAACCCTTTCATGGAGAGAGGAAGCATGATGCCAATAGCTAATGCAACATATATCAGGGAAGCCCAGAATCACAGAAGCACAAGCCCCCACAGCTTATCCATCATGGTCCAACTGGAATTTTGTGAAATACAGCCTATTCACCACTACAATGCACAGCCACGAAGAAATATTTAGCCTACCCCAAGTTGCCCACAACCTACTCATTCAAAGAGTGTGATGCTCAATAGTGTTGGCAAAGATACTCCAAAATACCCTACCATGCAGAAAATAATGGAGCTTCTCGGCAGAGCTGTAATAATGTAATGTCCTTTAAGGAGACACCAGCTCAATACAAAGCATAGAACGATGTTTCTATGTAGCTACAAACAGCAAGGTCTAAATACCCCTGTTGAAAGGCTGAACATGACAGTTAACTGAGATAACACAAGCTTGGACAAGAAAACAATCCCATCCTGTGGTGGTGTTCATCAAGATGACATTTTAAATATCTTAAATATTTCTTAAAACTGATGAAGGCTTGTTATCCGCTGATCTATTTCATTATAGTCGTAGTGTGTGGGTGCATGCACACACTGAGAGAGATCACTGAAGAATGATATTTCAGTGACAGGAGGCATATGGATACTTCCCAATTTTATATAGCTTTATTATTGTTTTCAGTTAATAAAACTGAACAATAACCTTCTGATCTCATGCATATAATAATGTAATTACTCTGCCCATTTGCTGGATTTCTTCCTATAACTTGCAAAATGGCTGCATATGTGTTCAAGCATGAACCTCAACGCATTACACCAGTGTTGTCCAAACTTGGCAACTTTAAGATGAGTGGACTTCAACTCCCAGAATTCCCCAGCCAGCATGGCTGGCTGGGGAATTCTGGGAGTTGAAGTCCACTCATCTTAAAGTGGCTAAGTTTGGACAACACTGCATTACACTGTTTGGTTCCTCGTTATGCTTTTAGTGTATTTTCAGTCCTAAAGGAAAGGTCAAGGATTTTACAACATTTTGGGAAAGTGCAGCAGAACTTCAAAACAAACATCTCTCTTTCTCCTTCCTTGCAGCCCCTCAGAATTCCAACTGTTTAAAAGCTGGGAACGAGATAATATAATTAAATCCAGTTTAAGGCAGGATTTATAAATCTTCTTCAGAACTCTTCCCATTCATATCCAAAGAGTATTGCTTCCTGTGTGTGCCTGCACATCAATGGATTGAACCTAAAATTAGACCAAAATGAGGGCAGGAGAAGAAGCCTTCTTTCCCTTCCTCTGTATATTATGGTAGGGGAAATAATTGAAAGTAGCTTTTGCTACCAGTCCATGATAGTCTTTGAGTTACATTTAGTCTAGGATTTCAGATGCTATGTTCCAAAGGTTCCATTCCTACTTGGATGGCCACATCTAGAAGATTATTCTTGAAAATTATTCCATGTATTATGGGTTGCCCATTGTTTCTATTCTGTCCTCCCTGATATTTTAACATGGTGATTCAAATACAACCATTCCATAATTAAAGGGGCCACGTAAGAAAAGGGCCAGTAGCCTCCCTACAGCTACTTGGTGAATGACAAAAGATTTGAACTGGGAACTTCTTGGTTGATCGTTCATGTTGCCACATGTGTTACTCTTCTTTATGATTCCATGCACAATAAACCGGACAGCACTTTCCATTGATCTGACGTTACAAAGGATAAAGGGGAGGATTATTATCCAAAGTCAGTTGTGGTCTTCACTGCAACCTTCTGTTCCCTCTTCCCTGTTTTCAGATGAGAAAATGGAATTCATGGAAAAGAAGGATTTTAGTCTTCAAAACACTCTGAGCCCCCTCAGGAGTCCAGTTGCAAACACACACCTAACACTTTCTTAAGTGTCATTTCAATAGTTTTGCTATAATGCCCTCTGCACAATGCATCACCTATCCATAGCACTTCCCTTTTCCTCCCTTCTTGTGTTTTCACAGTTACAAAGGACCTAGCAGACTGGGTGTCTAACAAGGCTATAGAGAGCCTTAATGATTGACTGGTGCTTTAAAAGTATTTTGGATGAAAGGTGTTATGTACTGTAGGTACAATGAATTGTTGTTTGGCATGAACAGCTCTTATATGCAGTGCTGGGGATCCAAGCTGTCTGTCCTTCAACATAACAGCTCTGGGCTGATTGCAAAATCTTTATTATTAACAACAAGGTAAGAAGCCAAGAGAATGAGGCTTGATTTTGAAGCTCTGGGTGAGGGGTTGGAGATGGGAGTAGGGGAGCTGACTTCTTTTACCTACTAATGCTAGCAAATTTTCTGTGAAAATCACTGAATGCAAATAAATAGGAGGCACCACAGGATCCCTCATTAGAATAAAAATCTGGTTCTAAAATCTTATTTCTCTTGCAATACATTGTATCTGACACATTTAAATTGTTCTTTACTAATGCACATTGAAATTCCTTTTTCTTCATGGACCTCTCTGACTGTGAGGAGGTTTTCATGGACCTCCCCCACCATCATTGCACACTGGACACTTGACTCCTCTGCTGTCTTTATTTATTTATTTTCAGTTCCATTTATCATATGACACAGCCAATGGTGGCTAATTTTCTTTTTCATCATTCAAGCCGTACCTATGGGCTTGGGAATCATAAAGCCTCTAATTGTGTATGAGGTGTCCAACTGGGCTGGTGATGGTGATGTTTGCAACTGGACTGTCAGAGGTTGTTCCAGATTTAGGCAAGGCAAAATCCTTCTAAGTCCTTGTGGTATTGCATCTAGTATTCCAACTGAAATCACTGTCATCTTCTTCCAAATATTTGTGATCTCTATTTGTAAACCTCAGTATTTTGTAATCTCTTCCAATCCCTTGTCTTCAATATTACTGTCTTTTGGAATGGCTACATCAACAAACACAACATGGTTCTTTCCAATGACAGTAATGTCTGCTTTGTTACGTTCAGGTGTTGATCAGTTTGAATTTTAAAAACCCATAAAAATGTTGACTTTCAGTCATTTTATCTGAGATTTTATGTTTTCATTAACTCTTCCTGACTGTGAATCCATAGTTTTTATATAAATACCAGTGTGCTCACTAATCTTCTGAATACTGGAAACAAGGGTATTTATTGGGGGAGCCAATTCCATAGGAGGGGAGCTCCTGCAGAAAATACTCACTTCTAGGCCCCTTCTCACCACAGCTCATGGGTGCAAGGACTCTTTACTGGCATGTTTCTTTACTGGCATGACTTGGACAGGCAGATTCTATTTGGAGTAAGAAGTCTTGTAGACTTTTGGGCCTCAACCCATGTAAGCCTTTGTAAGTTACTACTTGCACCATGAATATGTTTGAATATGGTTTGAAGCACTTTATTTCCCTAAATCATAAATTATTACAGTACTAGCAAGAAAGAGCCCAGAGCATAGGACAGGATGAGTTTAAGTCACTTTTTTCAGCATTGTGTGGGAAAAGAGCCAGAGGGAAGGGGAAATCAAATTCCCCAGTGATTTCACTTTGCTAAGTCTAGCTTTTTTGGTTCTTTCCAAGGAGGATGACCAGGAGTGCAGGATGCTTACATGGTTGAGATACCTTTCTTGGAATACAAAGTGGATTTTTTCAAGCTGATGAGGTGATAGAAATAACACTGGGGAGCCATGCCAATTCAAACACCACCTGGGGCACAATCCCTTGAGAAATTCAATAGGGTAAGCCCTGTGGAAATGAATCTACGTGCCACAAGAACACAGCTGTGCTTGTGGCCTCTTTTCCTTTATTGGGTTTTGCAGAGTTGAAGTTTCCAGTTGATTATAGCCTTTCTGGATTAGTTTACCTATTGGCAGCGCAGCGTGCGTCCGACTAGCATTATTTATGATGGCGACTATTCAGGATGTATGAATTTGAAATAGCTGTCCATGGTCCTGAATGCAACAGTGGCATTTTAAAATAGGCTTCGGTCCATAAATGAGATCTGTCTATACTTACTGCATGATGAATTTTAAGGATTATGGTATCCATTGTTATATTAATATGATGAAGCTTTTTTTTTTTTTTTTGCCAGAGAAAGGAACTACATGGAAAAAATCCAGCAATTTTTGGCAAAGCAGCTTATTAATAGTCATAAATCAGAAAAGGTTGCATCTTAACTCTTTCCCAGCCCCACTTATTCAAAGGCTTCTTCTTGTGATGGAATGGAATTATGAAGGCCAGACTCAGGGAGAAAAATGTTTTCTTTCATCTCCTGAGGTGCGAGGGAGAGATAAGAGGATGAGCCTGGCACCTCCCTGAGGAATTCATGATGTTGTGGCTGGCATTACTTGGGAGATGGGGTTTCAGTCTGGGAAGATTCTTGCTAGAGGTTGTAGCTAATAAACATTGCTGGACTGAATTTACATGGTCTCTTGGAGTTCCTTGGGCTAGGCCTGACATTTCTGTTCCTATTGCAGAAGACTGACAACTCAGTGGTAAAGTACATAAATTGCATAAAAAGTTGCAGATTCAACCCATGACCTCTAGGAAGATCCCTTGGGTGAAATTACAAAAAGCCACAGCAGATCAATGTAGATAAGGTCAAAGCATCTATAGAACTCTGTATAACAGATTCCTATTTTTCTGTTCTCCCTATTTTTTTCTCCGATTTCTTGGGTTCACCTTGCCCCTGTCCTTTGTCAGGAGGTGATTTCCACCTTTCCACCTACATCAATTTCCACCTTTCTGCGAATCATTAAATATAACAACCACCACCACCAATACTGGAAGTGGATGCACATTTACTACTGTTGTTGTTTATACTGCTCTTGTCATTGTAACTACCTACTTTGGGCTTGGGGAGAAAATCTGGATGGTAAATATAAGAAAGGAGGAAACTGAGAACCATGTGGAACATTTGGGGAGAAAAGCTTTCTATCTCTCATGTGAAATGAAGTACAAACCACAAAACGACAATCTCAATAGTCCCTTTTTAATACTTCATGGAAAACATCTGTGGGAAATAGTTGTGAAGGATCAAAGGCATCCAGATCCTCCCCCCCCCCCCATGAAAATTATCAACTCACATTGTTTCTCTTCTCCTCTTAAGAATCTTCAGAGAGAAGAGAGAAACCATGGAGTGAAAGAAAATCTAGTGTCTTTGGCCAGAACATATTTTATCATTTCTTCCATTATGCTGTATGGTTCTTCTGTCAAGAATTATACTCTTGATAGACTCTGCTAACGTGGGAAAGATCTCAGTGGTCAAGCTGTTGGGCATGCTGGCTGAGAATTCTGGGAGTCGTACTCCTGATACATCTGGAGATCACCTGTTTGGGAAAGACTGCCTTAGCTTCAAGTTAAAAAGATCATAGGCAGTTGTGAAAACCATATAAGTTGAATATCATGAGAGTATAAGGCAGCGTTTAACAGAATACTTCAGTGCAAATTGGATATTGGCTTATATATTAAAACTCCTGCTAGAAAACACTTTTTTTCCCCTGCTGATGACTTCATGACTACAGAGACAGATTGGATGTTGATTACTTCTTAACTCCCATGGATCAGAAACCCAGATTATTGTGGACTAAAGACTGTTCCACTAAATGTCATTCATTAAGTTATGGAAATTCTAAGAAGAGGCTGAAATATATTAGCATAACACATTAATTACCTATGACAAGCTACCCAAGAGATGCCAGAAATACTTGTTCATAAGCATCTGTAATTCAAACTATGGCAAACTCATTTCATTTGCCAGGCAAGTATTTTCCAGTCATGGAGCAGAAGTTCCATGAGAAAGAAAATTGTCAAGAGTTTGGGGCTTGCTGTAATTGAAACAAATTGGAGGAGCAGTTTCAAGCTTTCCATGGTTCAAACTTTACGGGAAACTATTATGGCCTTCTGTCTTTGGTGTGCGCTTAACAAGTAGGTCAACTTTTTAGCATCTGGTTTTTCATTAGATATATTTTGATCCGAAATGTTAGGCTCCATTTCATAGCCAATTCCTCCAAAGGAATCATTTATTGGTTCTGAATAATCGCTGGATACAGAATACAGTCACACCAATTTTCTTCCTTTGATGACTTGTCTGTTTGCCTACATATATTACTCAAAAAAATTGAGCGAATGAGTTCTGATGGCACTCTGAAAAAGAAGTGTCTTGGAAAGCCTATTAGTGACAAAAGACTCTTTCAATAGAAGACAAGTTGGCAAGGTGATTGTCAATCTCCCCCCTCTGCCCCCCATGGATGCTACTTAGCACCCAGCCTTTCTTTTGTGTTTCCTCTAACAACTGAGCCCACTGCCAGACCAATATATCCCTTAGTTAAGCTAGCTTCCCACTGTTTTCTTTTTAATAAAACAAAAATAACATCAGGCAATGGTTTTGTCTGGTAGCATGAAGAAAGTGTTTACAAGCATTACAAGGCTGGATCCTGGTTTGCAAGAGGGTTTTGAGTCAGCCATCTTGTCCTCATCACCTACCAGTGTTTCCTTGAGTATTCCAATCATGCATAAAATATCAGCCTCAGCTTTAAGCATCATGCATGAACAAAAGCTTCTCGGACATTGTCCTAGCTCTGGCCATTGAGAAACGTATCTGTGCATGTGGGAAAGTATTCCTTGTCTGTTTGTCCAGGTGTTTATGAAGATTTTCCCACCAAATTAAACTTGAATAGAAGCTCCATATACAGTGGCATCTCTGACTATCAGATATCAGAAAGCGGTTTAAAGAAATAAAGTGATATCTCAGATTAGTTTAGTCAAGCGACAGCTCTGATTTTCTCTTTTGCCAATATTAAACAGCTAGCTCATAAGCTAGCAAACTTTTTTAAAAAACAAAAGCCCTTGGACCCTTTGATGAGAATTGCCCTAAGTACTTATCAACATATTTTAAGACCTGGCATGATGCAACCAGCAATATAAAGTGGCTACTCATGAGCTGCACCAAAGAAAAAGGAATCGCCTTGATAATTTATTTATTTCTGTATGTATTTAATTCAATTGAGGTGCCACCCAGCTTCAAACCAACTCTGAATGGCTCACCGTATAATATACAGCAAAAACCACAGTGCAGTACAAAACAAGAGAAACAAAGCAATAAAATGGGAGTAAAACAAATCCAACACTGGAGATGTGTCATTTAAGTAATTAAAAGTTTTGATTATTTCCTCTTGCTGTTTTGGTTGCCCTTCTTCTCCCCACACTTTCTCTTCAAATTTATTTTTATATCACAAAACTGGGGGGAAGCCTTCACGCTTGAAAGGCGTGTTTCAGAGAATTCAGTTGATAATCCTCATTCTTTCTCCTGCCCCTGTCACTTAACAGGAAGCATATTTGATCTCAGTCCATCCTGATTCTCCCTTTGATCAGCTTTTCATCCTCTCTGCTGTTCTTCCAGTGGAAGCATTTATTAAATAAGGAAATCAGATAACAGAGAGACTTAACTGGAGTTGTAAGTCTGGTGCTTGGGTTTTGGACCATTTGTAAAGTCATTTGGAATGACTTTACAAATCACCAGCTGTTCTTAGAAAGGGGAACATTTGCCCCCAAATGGCAGATAATCCTGAAACCTTCCCCCAGATTGTGTGTGTAATTTCATCAGGGGTTGAGTATTCCAGAAGTATTCCAGTTAAAAGCCCAGCAAATGTTGATTAGCAAGCTGGATACATATTCTGTAGAAATTCCCTGCTTTAAATCCTATGGCCTGCCATTACATGACTGAAGTACCATATTGGCCAGAACTGCATGGACCTATTTTTGTTTTGCATTTAAGTTGTAGATTAAAAAAAAAAAATCTTGATGGACAGAAGCTTCTCTCTGTTCCGATAAAATTAGAGACTATCCTGAGAAATCAATCCAGCCTTGAATCCTAGAACAAAAAAAGTACATGGAACATGAACATTTGAGATGCTACCTTCTACTGGGTCAGGCCACAGGTCCATCTTGCCCAATATTGCAGACACTGACCAGCAGTGGCTCTCCAGGGTTGTAAGACTAGAGGTTTTCCCAAACTTACTTAGCTGGATACTGTGGATTGAACATGAGATTTTATGCATGGAAATAAAAAAGGATGCTACTGCAGTTTGTTCTATTCCCATGGCTTACTCAAGTCACTTCCAGAAATTTCCAGCATCAGTTCTGCCTTGCTAGAGAATGCCTTTCTTGGCAAGCTTTTTTTTTTTTTTTTAAGAACCTTGTTTGTGGCCTTCTCTTCATTTTTGCTTTCACCCTGCCCAATACAAGACAATGCAGGGTTTTTGATAGGGGGCCACTGAGCAAGAACCATTCCTTTGAGAGAGATTGCTTCATTGTCTACCAGCCTTACCTCTTCATGCATTCCATTCGGGAGAGGTGTGAGACTGGCCTGTGTAGGCAAACCTTCAGAAAGGAATGATTGATTCTGAAGATGGATCTTTGGACTTTCCCATCTCAAGCCTGTGGAAATCTGGGGATGAAATGATTGATGTACAGCAAAAGAGAAAGAAGGAAAGAACAAGGCTTGTTGAAGCTGTGATTTATTATCCCTCACAGACAGATCTCTCTTTAACTACCACCCTTTCAAGAATGCACGTTTCCTCTAAAGAGGAACATTTGAAAGAACAGGCCCTTCTCTGTCTGCAGGTGATTTCCAAGAGCTGTGCAAAAGCTGAAGGGCAATAGCACGAGAATTCTTGGCTGTGGTCATCAACCATGAGCAAGGGATGAGATTCTGATCAGCATGACTTGTGAATATTTCATAGCATTTCTCCATGGTGGGAGAAGTCAGTTTACAGGATGCAGGAGAGTACAGGATGAATTATTTTCATTACTTGTTCACAGTTACATTTTTCAGTACACTTACTGCAGATTTGCTGGTTAGTTATGTTAATAGCTATTTGTTTTAGTTCGTTTTTAGCTTAGCTTGGTTTTAATTGGTCTTCGGAGGGTTGACCACCATTATGAAAGAATGAAAAAATGGCTCTTGAAATGTTTTAACTGAATCCCGACAAAGTAAAAAAAAAGGGACAAGTTTGTACGCTAAACATTTATATTGTTAGGGATGCAAATTTTACCAACATCCTTCCCATTTTACTGCTTTCAATAGTAGGGTAATCTTTTCTTCTTTTTTAACATGAAAAAAAATCTGGGGGAAATTTCAGAATGACATATATTCAGAAGTCAATTTGACACATAGAGCCTTTTAGCACAACATCCCATAATGCACGGGTAGTCCCCAGTTTAAGAACGAGTTCCGTTCCCAAGGTCTGCCCTTAAGTTGAATTTGACTGTATGAGGGAACACTATTATTGAATAATACTGCATAAGTAATATTGGGTAATGAACGCAAACTATGTTGTATGTAACTTGAATCACTGTGTTTCTAACTCAAATTTTACTACAATAGGCTCCATTCTTAACTATGGTCGTCTGTAACCCGGGTGTTCTTAACCCAGGGACTCCCTGGATATAATTTTTAAGTGAAACTTCTGCAAGACATCTTTTAAAATGCTAATTGGCATGTCCTTTGTAAATTTATCCACTATGGGCTCTTACCTCGCTGGTGTGCCTTTCAGAAACACACATTCTTTGGGGATGCATTTTTCTTTGAGAAATAAAAAATCATTTTGTGAATGTTTAGATGATGACAAAGCAGAACTCAAGTGGATTCTGTCCCACATTGCCATCTAAGTGATGGCAGGTTCCACTTTTTATGAAAAGAAACCCACCACATTATCTTTTCCACCCTTAGGTACCAGCGTGCTTAAATACAACAGTAAAGAGTTTTCCATTCTTTAGCAGATGCAGACAATCTGTTCTTGTCTTTAAAGAACTAAGACAGCTTCTTCTATGGTTTATTATTCCACAGACTTCTCTTAGGCAGAAATTTTGGTTGAATTTCCTTCCTTCCCTGCTTAATATCTGATACTGTATGTGACACATTATCACACATAGCAGACTACTCTTCCTTCACTTGAATAACACTTATTGTAGGCAGCTGTTCCTAGAAAAATAATTTCTCTCCATCCAATTCCTAATATTATACAGTTTTTCTTTCCAGCAAGCAATGGAGTTTATTATTAGTTCTGCCGAGGAACCATCAACGGCAGCTGGCTGCAATGCTAATGCACTGAGATTCCACAGCTTGGTGTAATGGACATTGCAGCTTGAAAATTAACACTGCATCTGCTTCTCGCCACAGACGTTGGAGTGGGAGGGCTGTAATTTCATCTCCAATCCCCCAAATAATGTTTGTTGTCATGCTGTAATCTTGGCAATCAGGAAAACAGCTGAACAGATCGTTTCGTCTGAAATATTTGCTAAACACATGAAGACCTTGAAACCACACCTCAGCATGTGTGTACTGTGAATGATGGTATCACAGGCTGAACCAAATGAGAATAAGATTCTGAAGAACAAGAGGAGTGTGACTCTTAGCAGCCTATTTAAAAAGTACCATTTCCCCCCACCCTCCTTTACTCTTTTTCCCAACAGGAATCATTCTGTCCTCTTTGGATGCTGATGAATGGATGAGCATTGCTCTAAAACCAATCTCCTTTTCTGGAAATCAGATAAAATGCATGTGCTGGGTTTTGATTTTTCTTTTAAAAGCAGAACATAATAGCCGCTGAAGTCAATGGGCCAAAACATATATGGATTTATCAACTTTATCAACTTGTGAATCCCATCTGACCTCTTCCTTCTACTTCAGATAGCCAGAAGGATTCTGGTAGCACCTTTCTCTCTCTCTCTCTCTCTCTCTCTCTCTGTATATGTATATATGTGTGTGTATATACACATACATGCATATACATATATATGTTGTGTGTGGAGAGAGAGAGAGAGACTTTCATGAGCTGCAGCCTTTTAATAAAATGTGTTAGTTGGAAAAGGTACTACCAGACTACGGATTTTTTTTGGGGGGGGGCACTATCATGATTCTCCTCCTACAATGTCTTCAAATAACCTGAAACAGGAAGTGGATGAGGAGAAAAGAGAAGTAGATCTGGCTCTAATAGAGGTAACAAAATAAAAGCATCAAAAAATGAAGCAACCCCAGTGGGATTTAGACTAGATTTGCAAAGGGCTACATGATTAAAACAGCTTTGCACAGTGATAAAAGCCAAGCTTACCTTGGCTGATCTTGGAAAGCTAAGCAGGATTGGACGTGATGATTATTTGGAGGGGGGATGACTGCAGGCTAGACTGGAAAAGTTGAAAGTTGAAAAACCATCACAGAAGAAAGATTACAATGGCAAACCAGATAGATAAATAAGGAATCTGAATGTTTTTTGGTATTCTGGTTGATAGTAATCCAAAACTGGTTGGCAGATTGGGCCAGTCCTGTCCCCATTTCTCCAATCTATAGTCTGAACTGGCTATATCTCGCTGTAAGAACATGGCGTTGCCAAGGTCACTTATAGCCACTCTAGAAATCCATGTTCATGTGATGCCTCTCACTTGCGTATTACAAAATGTCATAACTGACTCAGTTCTTGCTTTCTAAGGCAGCCACGGGGTCCTTCTTGCTCATGTCCATTAACACAGGCCCTTTATTTTGATGGCGGTCATTCCCTGTCCTTCCCAGTCTTGCTTACCTTCTTCCATGTATAGAATTCAAAGCCTTCTGAACATCTGTACCAAATTTAGGGAAAATCCAGAGGTGCATCTTACTTTCTCCTAGCTGAGTAATAAAAACCACTGTCCTAATAAGCAAAATCCCACCATAAATCACCCCCATCTTCCATTTAACGCATTTGGGGGCTAAATGGAATACAGTGCCCAAACCAGACCCCTGCAGAATTATATCATAAAAGCCATAAAACCTTCCCCACTTCTTTTTCCTGTGCTAATTCATGACACAGAGCAAGGGCAATTCAGATTAGGATCAATGATGGAAAGAAAAGAATTAAAACTCTTCATGAGTTTCCCATTCCATACGGAGTCCCTCTCTTACTTTTAAGCAAGACCGCATAGTAAAACTATGGCCTGATTCACAACATACGAAGCCACGATGTGGTATGGTTGGTTTTGGCTGGTCATGTTGCATGAAACTAATTATAGTGGTTTCATAAAACATTGTTTATAGCTTGGTGCATCATGTGAACCCAGCAAATTGGGGCTTATTTGGCTAAGCAAGCCATGACTTAGCAAGCATAAGGTATGACGCAGATGCGATTGGCTGCCAGATCCCTGTAGGACAGGAATGAGACAAAGCAAGAGGGAACTGTTAAATCATGATAATTAAATGAAGCCTCAAGATGCAGAGATAGGATGAGGGGACTCAAAAGAGGGTGACTCCATGCCCTTTCAGGGGGTGCACTGGGGAAAGGTAGTGAAGATCGTAATGACAAGAACTCATGCTTCATATTTTTTTTCTTTTTAAGAAACATAGTTGAGCTATTTTCAGCCAACTTGCTAACTGATCATCAGATGCTGGATATCCAGAAAATTGGGCAGACTTCTCTGCAGATGAAACTAGCTGTAAGTGGAGCATTTACCAGTGGAAGACAGCTTCAAAGTCTTCCCTTCCACTTATATTTTAAGCAGTTGTACAAAAAAGAGCATTGATTCTGGGGTTAAATTGACTGATTTTATTCATAGCTGACTCATGCAGTCTGCTGCAAAAGACAAATTGTGCAAGATTGCAAGCTGTGTATCAGTTCTGATAAATCAAAGTTCTGTTATCTCGTCTTTTTTACCCCCGCGACATGATTCTCTCTCTCGCTCTCTTGGTTCTAAATATTTTCTGCACACATAATTTGCTATTATTTTGCCCCTGCTTGGACAGAAAAGGCATTTTCACAGCATGGGAACTGTAGTGTGTAAGCCAAGTTCCATATTTTCATACCAATTATATCAGAAGCAGAAATCTAAAATTTCTGTGTTTCTTTTGGGCTCCTGCATAGTAAATCGTTGATTTTTTTGTTTGCACATTTTATGTTTATGCAAATTGCCCATTGACTCCAATTTATTTGACAGATATAATAGTAAACATATATATCAAGTGCTAAGCACTTGTGATAGGGGTCAGGTTTGAACCCTCAGGTGTACCGTGGCAACAACTGTTACAGAAAACACTATATGAATGCATTTTAAATGCATCTCAAGCCAAGAATGTTTAAGTCTATAGTAAAAAAGTTTCCTGCCCTTGGATGCCAACTGAGTTGCTAAAAACCTTCACCCACGAACACAGAACGGTTTCCCTCTGCTCTGTGTTTTCCAGCACGCCCATGAATTTCTCATGTGCAAGTTACAAAAAAAGTCAGGGGTATTTTGCTTCCATCCCCAGCTTCTTTGGTTATTCTGGAGTATAGAGCCCACTGATGAAAGGTGACTTCACCTGCACAGATCGAGGGAGAATGTTCTGATTCCAGATGGAAATGAATTTGGTCAAATGGCAATGGGTTCCCACCAGGCTGATAGGAACACCCTGATTCTTCTTCCATGTAGGTCACAGTGAAACCAGATTAGAATGGCTTTGGTGGGAAAAGACCAGCAAACTACAGTTGGGACCCAACAGATTGTGGAGAGGGCTGTCCTTTCTCCCCCTCAAACAGTGGAACTCACTTTTGAATGCTTCGTCCTGGTTACACTGGAGGATATAAATATAAATTTAATAAATAAATAAATGAATAAATATTTTGCTGGCTCATTCCAGCCTTGGGTACTGCCTTCTGGAGCGCTGAATGGGCATACCCAGATCACTTGTCCTCCCTTCTACTTTTGTGCATCATTTCAGCAGAGAATACCAACGTGCCTAAAACTGGTGTTTTCCCACGATAAAATAAAAACAGCCAGGGTTAAGGTGCCAGGCTCGAAACTGAGAGATTGTGAGTTCTAGCCTTCCCTTAGGCATCGAAGCCGGCTGGGTGATTTTGGGCCGGTCACTCTGTCTCAGTGGGAAAAGTAAGCAGGAGCTTCCTGTGGGCTGTCTTGAGTTGTACAAAGTACTGTAAAGATGGGATGTGAACCTAATCATAATGAAGCCTCTTTAGATTCAGGTTTTCACTATACGGAAACTTCCATTTTTTTTTTTTAAATTTCTCAGCAGTAACACTGAAGTGCTAGCTGAAATGTTGGTTTGTTTTTTAAACTTCCCAGCCTGGCCTACCACCCTGGCTGGGTGATTTCCTCTTGGTCTCCTATCCAGGTTCTAACCAGGTTCAATTCTCAAAATCAACCAAGGTCAGCTAGGTGTCGCCAGCTGCTATGACCATGCACCTAAACATATTTGAAATGACCCCGGGCAGGGCTTCACATTCCATTTGGCCTGGCTTTGGCAATTTTCCAAGACGTTTAAAGGAGCTAGGCATGTTGTCTTTAATTTCAGGGATTCTAATAATATTAATTGGTACACCCTGCTTTTCATTTATCCATTGGCTGGCCTAAGCGTTGATAATTGATGGATTAGCAGAATGATGGCTTTGATGTTTTGCAAATTGAAGTCTAATGTTGCCCAGCATAGAATCCCTTCACAAGATGCAAGGCAGTTCCGAAATCACCCCTTTTGCAGCACGTACCAAAACCGCTCAGTGCCTTTCAGCATTGGGCCTTGCACACACGTACTTGCTTGCTCCTTCATCCCCATGGCTATGCTAATCTGTTTCTATTAATATGGGTTTAATTGTGATTTTCTTTCTCTTTTCACATTTCATTTGCAAGTAACAAAAAATATAATTGCAACCAACAAATTGGTGCCCCTCAGGGAGCTTCGTTGACTTTATCCACCCCCACAGGGTTTGCAATGCACACTTCAAGAACAGGAAAGAACAGAAAACTGAAAAGAAAAAAAGGAGGGGGGAGAGAAATATTCACCATGCACAAACTTGCTATTGGCAGCCTGCACATATGCTAGAAAAATCACATACGAAAATAGACATACTAAGAGAAAGGAACATAAGAACCCAGAAACATTTTCAACAATGCTTTTTAAAAATGCGCACACCAAGAATGATGTGTAAATGGGATGAATCAAACTCGAGATGGGAAAAAATAGGAGACTGAGATTGACAGACTCATCCATATCACAATTTGCTTCCTTGTTTATTTATTTATATTCCATGTTTCCTCCAGGAACTCTTTCCCTCCCGCCCTCTTTATTTCGCTTCTCCTTCCTTCCTTCCCTCCCCCCCAACAACAACCCTTCAAGGGAGGTTGAGAAAGAAAGAAAGAAAGAAAGAAAGAAAGAAAGAAAGAAAGAAAGAAAGAAAGATAGAAAGAAAAAGAGAGATAGAGAGAGAGAGAGAGAGAGAGAGAAAGAAAGAAAGAAAGAAAGAAAGAAAGAAAGAAAGAAAGAAAGAAAGAAAGAAAGAAAGAACAAGGAGTGACAACCCCATTAGGCACTGCAGAGCCCATTTAGCACAGGCAGCTGTAACTACAGCTACACTCGATTTGTTCCTCTGGTCTTGCCTCCATAGGAGCTCTTGAATGGCTGTTTTCAGTTTTATATTTTTAACCACATAGTCAAGCTGGAAGCAATTAAATATAAGGGGCCTCCCACTGTCACCTTAGTAAATCTGTTTTGCCTGTCCAGTTCCAGCAGATCATGAAAAGAAAGATTCATTTTAATCAGGCCAACATCTGGGTTTATTTTTCCCCCTCATTAAAGTTTTAAAGTAAAACCTATCCGGTTACCAGTATATCTTTCAACTTTTGCATGGATGCAAGCTTGGTTTGCTCTTGCTTTTGAACTGTCTGTCCCGTGTACTGAAATGCCATTGGGTATATGTCTCAAAAACCTTTCAAGGTGTGACACACACCCTGTTATGCTGATTTCACACACACACATATAACAAGAACTAAAAACGAACACAACAGCCAGAGGGCTCCATTCAAGTTCTTGGCCAGTAGAAAAGTACGCTGGCATGAAATCTGTTGCCCGGCAGCCAAGACTTATTCTGCCTTGGTAATAAAATCACTATTGTCAGTAGTATCAGGACAGTTGTAATGCAGGCCAAGTTAAGGAATGGGATTGGTGGATTCCCCTGCCTTGATTTCCCCTCCCACAGAGCAGTAGCTGTCAGTGGGAAAACCAGCCACCAATTGCTATCCTTAATATGTGGCGGGGTTGGGCTAGGCAAGTAGAAGTAACTGCTTTGATGAGTGGGTTTAGTGATCTTTCTAACGAGCACTGAATTCACACCCGATAATAGCCCAGCTGTCAGACTGTACAAGGCATGGAGGTGCAGTGTAGAATGAAGCAGGAGGGAGTTCAAACGAGTGGTAGACCATGGTTAAAATTAGCCTGATTAACAAGTCACAGGTATAGAGGAGAAGTTGCAAGAAGCACTTCCTCTCACTTCACCTCTACTTCTTCTCTGATCCTGTATCCCCTCAGTCTGGCTCACAGATGTGAAGAGGATCATGGGGTGAAGAGGAGATAGTGAACAACCCCCCATACACACATAATAAAACCAGCAGCAAATACATTTTGGCCATATAAAACTCAGCAGAAGTAGCAGAAAAACTGTGAGGCATTCAGTTGTGACAGAACCAGCACCATACAGCTGTCAGGACCTGGAATCAGGATTCTTCCTGATTTCCATTGGTCTTCTGCACAGGACAGGATTAGTACCCTCTAAAGCAATGTTTCTCAATCATGGCAACTTTAAGATATGTGGACTTCAATTCTGGGAATGAAGTCCACATATCTTAAATTTGCCATGGTTGAGAAACACTGCTCTAAACAGACCTCTCATGAGTTTACTTTTTTAAGACTCAGGTCCAGAGTGCTTTCAAAAGACTACTTTAAGCTGGGGATGAGATGAAGACAATGTGAAGTCCCATGATAGAAAAATGTGAGCAAGTTAGGGGGTGACAAGGATAAGGCCAAAGATACCTCAAATCTCCAATGCCGTTCTATTTTAAGAAAACTGAATTTAGGAAGTGGGGACTTTAAACCAAATTGCGTGCCTTATGGGGAAAGGCCTACTTTCCTGTTGCCAACCTAGAAACAAGAGAAAGATTCAGAGAGGTGGGGGCAGCCTATCACAGGAAATCTCAGCATTTTGAGAAGTAGGGCTCTGGGTTCAAAGTTTTTGCAGAGGTAGAACAGGGTGCTCTAAACAAATTCACCTGTGCCATCTATGATTCCCCACCACTTATCCTGTTATCTAAAAGCAATTGCTTTTGGAGCACCATTCAAGAACAAGGAGGTGAACCTGAAACTCCCATTTCAAAATAGCCTTTCAGCGACTAACTGTAGAGAATTGCTCTCAACCTTACATTGTTCTGGGAAAGGGGGAATATGGCTAGAATTCTCTACAGAGTCACTTGCAGTTACCTGTCTCTGCATCTTGCCACCTGCTCTTGGCTTCACTCGAGATACATGTTTACTTGTTGATTGTAAATTGGGGGAAAGCAAGCAAATCTGCACTTATGTGTCTCTGGCTCCAGCTTGCTTTGCATACATACTGTTTTTTAACACCTCCTTAATGTTACATTATAGAGAACAGACATGCCATTGTGACGCGGGAAAGATAGGAAATAAAATAAAAGTGGTATATTGTAACAGAAGGTGAGCTTCACAGAGGCAGACCAGGCAGGACGTTGGCCTCCCACTTTGTCAAACGTTTTACCCACAAAATCTATTTGGGGGACATCAACAGTTTATTATTTTCTGCCCCAGATCAAAAAGGACTACTAGGAAGCAAATGGAGGTACAAAAGAGATGATTAATGAAGGGTTTCTCACTACCCAGGTGGCTTAGCCAGAGCATGAAAGAAGCACGAAGCTGCTTGAAACTGCGAGTGTGCAAAACATTTCAAAAGCGAAATGTTTTGGCTTTGAAATGCTCTCTTCTGGAAAAAAAAATGTTCTGGATTTTGAAATGGTTGTGCTGATCATATTGGAGGTTCTACCTCAGATGAGATCTAATCTGGAGGGGGGGCATAACATCCTGAAGAAAATCATAAGGTATCTGTACAGCAGTCTCTGATCTTTTACATTTAAAAGCAAAACATCCTTCAAGTCAAGCTTGACTACTGATAACTTCATGGGTGCATCCATACATTTTTCTTGGTGATTGATACAGAAGTGGTATGTCACGGCTTTCTTCTGAGATAATTTTTCAGCTTCCCAGTCTGGTTTATAGACATGGGAATTCCAGGTAGTCCTCCCCCCAATTACTAAGCATGTCCAACGCAGCTTATCATTTTGGGGGTCCATCATAGTTACCTAGATGCTGTCACCTGCTGTGGGCATGTGGAGGGAAGAACTGGCAAAGGATTAGTCTACAGTCTTGAGATTTTCTTAGTAGTCCATTCGTGTACAACCTTCTGGTTAACCTTCTAAAGCAGCCCAGTCTGGCTTGGTGCTGCCAGCTAGCTGACCTCCAGTGGCTAGTGGAATGCTTTCAGCCATGGCATTCACACTTCCCTAGTTGTTCCCTTGATTTTTTTGAGTTGCCTTTAGGGAAATGTCTCATCAGTAATGTTTCTATTCACCCATCCTCAGCTTTCACTGCCTTCTGTTCCCCTCTTCCCACCTCCTTTTAACCAATCAAGAAGTGGGAAATGAACATTCTCCAGCCCAAAAACATGTCAGATTGAAATCCACTCTTCTTTTAAGTGTTCCTTACTAAGTAGAGAACTTCCCATTATTAAAATAAGGTCTCACTGCACACTTCTCTTCTCTCTCCCTCTTCTCTCCCAGGTGAATGTGATTTCCACTGCCCCGTATTTTTTTTTCAAAAAAATTCTCCTTTGTTACTTTTAAAATAAAACTCCATTCTGTTTCACAGAGACATACAGCTTTCTCACTCAATTTTCTATCAAGCTATACTAAAGCCGTCCAAGTTTCAAAGCCAAGGACCCTTCATTTTAATGACCTTGCCATATCCATTCCTTATTTAGTTCCTCCCCCCCCCCGCTTTTTTTGTTCATAACATGGGGGATGATTTCATCCCAAAGAAAAAAATAAGACCGTGTTCCTCCATCAATTTCTTCAAAACCTTTTTTAAAAGCTGGCTTAATAAACCTTCCTTTCCCTCTTTGCTTGACAATAAAGCAGAGCTGAGATGCTGGGGAAGGGTTTCCTTATCAGGGAATTCTCTAAACATTGCTAAGAAACTCAATGAACTGAACAAAACCGCATTATTTACAGATGAAGATCCTGAGAGGAAACTTCCTGTCCCAGAGCAAAATTGATTTCCTGTGATCTACCCTATGACCTTGTGGCCATTTTCACAGGTCTGTTGTCATACTGGGCTGTAAGATAGGAACTTGTGATCTGTAATGCAAGGCCAAGTCACAGTTGGAAGCAAGATGCTGGCACTTAAGAAGCCAGCTGCAATGCACAGATTAATCAGAATTGTCAGAAAAAGATTTTTAAAAAGAAAGAACATCTCTGCTGTAAAGAGGAGTCAGGAGATTGGAAAAGAAGGAATAGAAGCAAAGCCACGTCAGATGAAATTTCAGTTCATAGCTAACAGAGTTCTTATAGAGAGCAGATATGGTGAGTTTGGCCAGCTGGAGAAGTTTGGAAAGTTCCTTCTTCTGCTTCTGAGCTTGAGGATAGAGGGGATTTGTGTCCAGGACATCCTGTGATACAGGGATCCCAGGTACTGACATGGTCAGCCTTGGGTCATTCTCACATCAAACTCAGATGTTGCTACCTATCCTGCACTGACTCTCTTACCCTTCCTGGAGAGGTCTGAGGACCTAATGTTTGGGACAAGCAATGCAAGGCTCTTCCTTGCCAATCCCATTATGCAGAGCGATCGTCATTCCCCTAGGGGAACCTAGGAAGAAGTTTCTGCAAGGGTTAACTAAAGTTGGCTGTATGTTCTCAAATTCAATGAAAGTCCCCAAGTTTCAGCTGCTAAGATTCACTGGGTTTTCTCCCCAGTTCTCCTTTGAAGATCAGGCACAGAACTTTCACACACACACACACAGACACACAGAGTAAGCACAGCTGGAAGCAGTGATTGACCCAGAACTGGATTTGATCTGTATTCTGGTCTCATCCCAGCACTTAGCTTGCCTTGCGGATTCCGTGGTGCAGAAGATAGCAACCTCACAGCAGGACTCATCCAGTCTAATGCTGCTGAATTCTCCGGGCTTTTATTTCTCTCTTCTCCTCCCCCCTCCATATACACACACCCCAGCCTTGCCAACACTCTTTCCACTTTCACTTTGGGCTACCTGGGGATCCTTTTCACCTGAGGATACTTAATATTCTCCAGTACTTCAGGCCAGGCAGCTTGTTAGCTCAAATACACCTCGATCTCAAGCTCAAGACAAATTGCTACTTCATTATGGACGCTGAGTCTCTAATCTATTTCGTTACATTTCCGCTCCCTTCCTACCCCAGCCTCCCCAGGCTGTTTAACTTGCATGGACAACAGAGATGGAGCAGGAGGTGGATTGCCAAATAAAGAGGATTGCTTAAGAGCCAAGGTGGAAAACAAATTATACAAATCTAAACAACATTTCACATGATGCCCATTTGCCCAGAAATAGCTGGTTGAGTGAAACCAAAGTCCCCAATAACACACAAAAGAGCTGTGATCGTTGTCTTGGACCATGGGAAAAAAAATGCTGGTGTGGTGGTAAAAGGAACCCCTCCATACACAGGTGAGTACATTCACTACCATGCCTATAAGATGCCCCCCCATACATGTAAACTGCTGAAAGTACCCTGGTAAGAAAGCATTCATAGCAATGGCTGATGTGGGTCTTCTGGGCTGTGTGGCCATGTTCTGGAAGTTTTGGTTCCTAACGTTTCACCAGCATCTGTGACCGGCATCTTCAGAGAGCAGGAGCACAGACAGGAGCAAAAGGGGCACAGAGAGAACTGCTCCTGTCTGTGCGCCTGTCCTCCGAAGATGCTGGTCACAGATGCTGGCGAAATGTTAGGAACCAAAACTTCCAGAACATGGCCACACAGCCCAGAAGACCCACATCAGCCATCATATTCCGGCCATGAAAGCCTTCGACAATATATTCATGGCAAGTTGAATTGACCCTGAGCAGCAGCAAGGGGAAGAATCAGACAGGGACCCAGGTGTACAGGCTATGATTCTGCTTTTGCTCAGGGCTGCTAAGCAATCTGTCAATGTTCAGTGTACACTGTATCTGGTTTGCATGCTAATAAATGGGTGTTGTATCTTCAAAGTTATGTGTTTGTTTTAGATGACCCAGTTTTGGGCCACAACACCGGGCAACGTCTTTATGAAGTCCAACCCAAATGCCATAAGAGAGGGTAAAAAACTTTCAAGTTCTGCAGAAGTCTTCATCAGGAACAATGCTATAAAAAAGAGGAGGTCAGCCCATGATGTTCCACTCTGCTGCTTAAGGTGAAGAACAACAGAAGACCACCCCTAGGTTTCTGTGCACAGGCCATAGCAACTCCAGCAACTATTACTATGGGGACTACTTACACCATACCTGAAAGCAGAAGTTTAACTTGAGGAATTAACCATACAGCTGTCTCTTGCAAAATCCTCTCATTTCTTCCCAATGTCCAATACAGACTTGTTAATGATATTTTGCATTCTAAGTGTTAGATCTGTGCAAATATTCACTTTAGAAATTTCCCTTGAATGTGATTAAAAAAAAAATATCTTCAAATCAGACTGATTTTCTTAGCTGAATCCCAAACATGTAAAGTATTGAATTGAATCAAATCTCTCTGAATCAGAAAGACCCAGATTCAATTTGATCAGTTTTTCAGATGAGCACGCACAGTTTTTTCTAGAGCTTCTCAGGCCCAAATTGATGGATTTTGCGACTCAAATTGCAAAGTCAGATTGATTCAACTTCAACTGAAATTTCTTTTAGAAATTTGAACTGGATCAAGGATGGTTCTCACTCCCTCCAGTAAGAAAGTCAGGTAAAAATCCATCCTCAAGAGAATGGGAAGAAAACTGTCAGGACATTGCTAGGCAGATTTTGGCGTAGTCAAAATATTTCACTCCTGGCAACCATCTCTGAAAAATATAAGACTTTGACATTGCAATGAATAGGAAACAGCTTCAGCACAGTGTAAATATCTTAAATTACAGCAGGCAGAATATTAAACAAAAATCCCCACTCTTCCTCATTCTCCAGCAAGGAATCTGCTCCTCTGTGTCTGCCCACCCTCCTCTTTTTCTTTCCACCCTTCTCCTTGCTATAGGCTTCAATGTTGGAAATTTATCAGATGTTTCAGCCAAGTGAAACTCCAAATATGTTTCAAGGTTAAAAAAAAAAAAAAAAAGAGGGTTAAACTCCATATTATGTGTCGTTTTGTGATTGCATGGGAGTTTTAAAAAGTCCCCTGGGAAAAAGCAATAACACAATTACACACAACATGTAGTTTGGCCCACAAGAGACTGTATGAATTATTTGTCTGCCAGGGGAAATGGTTTCTTTGTTGCTCCTATAGCAGCAGTTAAGCGGTTGCCTTCACAGCAGCAAAAGTGACCAGGGAGAGTTTGTTTTCTCCCAGTGAATGCAACTGTTGAGATGACAGACTGACAATGCTGCAATTTCACAGGTCTTCAAGCTCTTAATTCATCTCAGAGGTGATACTTAAAACAGCAGGATTGGCATATCATCAGTGACAGGCTGTCTTTGCCAGAAAGAGCCTCTCTTTTCGGCCCCAACCAGCCAGGGAACTGGTAGTCACACCAGCTGGCCCAGGTTGTCCCCCACCTCCCTACAACGAAGAAAGGAGGAGGTGAGAAGTTCACGGGTGTGGGTGATGTTGATCGGCATCTTTGCTAATGTGACAAAATGGCTCCCTTCTCCCAGGCTGGCACATGAATTTTTTAAAAAGAGAGAGGCCGTTGAAGTAGTAATGCACTTTTCTAGAGCCCATAGAGGGGTAAAGTCTAGGAAAATGGTCTTCATTAGTTCAGGAACAACAGCTGCTTCAGCTCACAATATTGTCCCCAAAAGTGATTGTCAAAAAAATTGTGCAGGGCACGGGAACTTGTTTTCGTTGTTTCTTTATCCCACATCTCCAAATTCTGTGAGAGGGTTGCAGTATTGTCAGATATGATTTTGACATTTTGAGACCACAGGAGGCTTAAATTAGATCTTACAAGGCTTGGCTATCTCCTGAGATTGCCTTGATTTCTATAAAGCAAATCAAAATAAACAAAGAAATGGGGGGGGGGGTCATTGAAGCCTTTTAGGGCTTCAGAAAAGGTCTTGGCTTACATAGACACTCTGTTACCACCTCCGATTTACCAACTCATTTATTTGTGCCTTTAGATTAGAAGGTGAAAAATGAGTTATTTCATAAATCTATTTCATCCCATTTCCATGTTTACCCTGGGATTCCTTTTCTTAAAAAGTATAAATCTATGTCTTTTAAAGACATACTGAAACCCATACATTTGAATGTATGTTTTCTATAACTTGCAGGTATATGAATGCAATTTATCCTAGAATAATGCAGGCCAACTACGTTTTGGGTGTCTGTTTAAACTGCATCACAACACAGGAGTGCAAAAAGTATTTTTAAAAACAAAAGATAATTGCATTCAGCTTCACACTTAGTCCAGCAATCTCAGCACAGGTCAGTTCTTCACCGCCATTCACAATGACTGAATCCTTTGTGAATTCTTTCCTTGAAGCTATTATCTTATGCTTCTGTGGAAGAATGTTTCATAGTATTCAGTCAGCAGAGAACTGACTCCTGCACCCAAGTTTCATGCAGCGTGCAAAGAGGGGACCGGATTCCTTGGCAGGTGTTCAGGTTTTCGGTGACAGACAGCCCCGTGCAGAAAAAGTAACATCTGTGGTTTAGAAAGGGGAAAGCCAGCATTGTGACGGAGCGTGTGTCACAGCAATTGCATCCTGCTCAGCGGAGCTTAGTGTGTGACCCAGCACAAGGCTGTTCATAGGGCAGCCGTGGCTGATAAAGAAAAGTGATCTCTCATTTTAATTAACTGAGCTTTCATTGAAGAACAAACAAAGGCCATGTTTGTGTGCTGACAGCTGGCCTCCCTTCTGGGTCAGATAAGGCAGCAAGTCATTGTCTCAGAGCTGTAAGACTGGCCAGGAGACGGTCCAAGAAGTGGAGATGGGAGGAAATTCAAGCTCAGCTTAAGCATCAGCTGCCACAGCTTGCTTTTCTGGGCAACAGCAAAAACACCGCCATAAGTTTGGTTCCTTGGTTCAGTTCTGATGCTAACGGATCAAAGGAGAAAGACCTTTGGGAAGGAGGATTCCTCTGCTACAAATCTAAGCCCTCTGAGCAAACAAGGGAGAAGAACTTCAAGGGTGAGATAGGAAAGCACCGAGAATAAAGTGGTTGTCTGACGATATTAAACCTGATAACATTTCCCACTTAATTTGCAGATGGCAGTACCTGCTGGACTTCTAGTGCAAAGTAGCCATTCTCTTCTCCTCTCCCTAGTGAAGCAGAGCGCAGCTTGCATTTCCACAACTATGAATTTGCTGGGAAGAAAACATACTTTGGCACAGCCATCTGTAAAAGGAGGACACTAGAAATGCAAGGGCTTGGCTTACATGTCTAGGCAGCTAGGCCTCACTTTCTGTAGTCATCTCCCCTCATTTGTTTCTCCACCATCACCCAGAGGCCTTGCCCATTCAAAATGGAGATAGGCTGAGTCAGTCTTAGGCTACTCAACTGCTTAGCAGAAGCTGTCTGTGCTGTGTGTGAGATGGACTTCACTAGTGGGCCCAAAAAATCCACAACCAGCTCGTTCTGAGTGATGAAGAAATTGATTGTGCTGAGAACTTGCTTGCGACAGGAACTGTGTTCCTCCTAACAAAGAGATATTTTTGAACAAAAGCATATCAGTAAGGAGAATGGGTGATGGAGGGCACCTAAAGGAGTGAGCTACGTAGCTTTGCAGAACTTTCTAACTTCTCATTCCTTCTCTGCATCTTCCACATGCACTTGTAGATATGCATGTTATGCCCAGAAGGTTGGCTCGGAAACAATAAAAGTCTTGCCAGCTTTGGAAAATAGAATACTGTACCACTGATGGCCTAATGAAGCTAATCCTTCAACAGAGGACCTCCACTCGAAATGCGTACAAGCTTTTCTGAGTATGTGAACAGGACTGTAAATGGTGCTTTTTTCCCCCCCATTGTTTGACACCTTGCCATTTTCTCCATTTCTGATGCTCCACAGAGCAAAGAATCAACTGGCCTTTAACACAGAATCTGAAAAGGGCAGGGAGTTTTTGACATATTTTTTTCCTTCTTTCCAGCATTTTTCCCTCCACCCCCATCTTTAAAAAAAAAATAAATCAGCACTTGTCACTTTGCCATTTAAACATGTCACACCAAAGCTCTCTCCCATTAGGTGAAAATTGGATTTTGTTAATGAAAGAAAAGGAAATCAATTAACCTTATCAGTCTATAGGAGAGTTATTTGCAAAGCAAGGAAAGAAATTTTCTCTTTCCCCATTTCCTTTGTTGATAAGAACAGTTTGCATATGGGGGCAAACATGCCCAAGCAAAGTCAGGTGGGGAAGCTAGAAGGGTTGTATATATTCAGAGCCCTTGGGAGCAGATTTTAAAACAATGATGCCGCAGAGGATTTTCTAGCAAAGGATGATGTATACAGACACTCAAAGTAGCCGTCTTGCAAAACGAAAGGATGCAATTAGCATTCTTTTTCCTAAGCAACGTCAGGAAAAGGATTGGAATTTGTGGCCAAAGGAGAAACATGCCATTTAGCGGCAGCCAATTTTGGAGGAGGAAGAGGAGGAGGAGGAGGAATAATAATTAAAGGTACAGCCTGTCCTGAATTGGTTTGGTTTTTGGTTTTTGCTTCTTCCTTGCCCTTTTTTTCCCAGGCTCCTTTGCTAGATACTTTGTATGTCCTAATAAAACTTGGAAACTCACCAAGTTGCATAAATAAATTGGGCAACAAAAGTATCACCTGAAGCTTGCAGCCTGATCTTTTTATCCCATGCTCAGGGTCGAGAGACTGGGGATCCGAGCTCATCATTAAGAAAGGTGCGAGCCCCGAAAATTGAGTTTTCATGCTTTGCAGTTGTGCAAAGCTACAAACCAACTGAGGCTGAAAGGTTAATATGGAATGCAGCTGGTTTTGTGGGTTTCCCCAGCCTGAACTCTTTTATTTTCTCCCTAGCTGTGATCCTTTTCCATTTACAAAAGCAACATACTGGCTGGCCTTGAATAAATTATAGCAGCATGCTACACCATTAGGAAAAAGAAAAAAAAAAGACTAGGTTTATCCATATTATCTTGCCATGTAGCAAAAAGAATTTCACTATACTTTGTAGATGCTGGTGTAGAAAAATGAGTGGTCAGTTATGAATTGGGTGCCTATAGCAGGTGGCAACCCCTAGCCAACTTTGGTTCATCCAAAAAGCTAAATAAGATTGGACCTGGATAGTACCTGAATGGGACAATCCAAAGTTGGAGGCAAGCCTGGGAACTAAAGCAAAAGAAATCTCAGAAAAAGTAGTAGCAAACCATTTCTATACTCTTGCCAAGAGAGCTATGTGGACACGTCTATGAGATCACTAGAGTCAAGCTGAACATGAGGGAGGTGGTGTCTTTTTAGGTGGCCAATAGCTATGGCTTCAGCTGTGATAACCCACCAGAAGTGGACCAGAAGATTTTGCTGCTTGGCACGTAGAACAAGGCAGACCCCCATTCCATAGGCTGGGAAAAGCTGAGTCAACTGACAGCTGACTTGTATTTTCAGGGCTGGCAATAGATCAGTCTCTTTTCTCCTATCTGAATCCAGCAGGCTTTCTTAGATCCCCTTCAGCATCTTTCTGCCCAGGACAACTGCTCATTCTGCCCAGTGGGTATGGCTACCCTTACAATCCTTATTTTTGTGTTTGTTGGTTTAT
Organism: Python bivittatus; assembly: GCF_059951505.1. NCBI lineage: Eukaryota > Metazoa > Chordata > Lepidosauria > Squamata > Pythonidae > Python > Python bivittatus. The sequence goes on along the minus strand of NW_028277052.1, from coordinate 6,263,873 downwards.
TTATATTTATTACATATATTTGCATACTGCTCACTCCCCGGACTCCGTGTTTTATAACCATGGGGTTAAATACACATTCAGTCAGAAAATCACAGTACAATCATAATTTTGAAAAATCCTTCAGCAGACACCAGGAGGAAAAAAAATAAGTGGGACCCCATAAAAATCACATAAATAGCCATCAATCTCCAAATGCCCACAGAAATATAACCCTTGCAGATTATCGGTAGGGATGGTGCTGGGCAAGATGTATGGTGTAGGGGCCATCATAGAGAAGGACTTCCTCTGGGTCCATGTCCCCTTGGTTTTTTTCAGGAACAGGATCCAAAGTGTTTCTTCCATGAATGTGTGCATGGCCAGGCAGATTCTACTTGGAGAAGCTGATGTCTACAATAACCTGAGCCCAAGCAATGGAGGATTTTACAAGTCCAAAAGACTGAGGCATTAATAGCATGAAGCAGGAAAGGGAAGTCCTAATAGAACTCACTGAGGCTGAGATTGAAAGGGGAGTATTTTGAAACATCACTAACAAAGTTCAGATAAATGTTTCAGAATCAGACTCATCTGGGAAAAGAGGAGCACCTGTCAATTTTGCAGTCAGGGAAACAAAGGTTCAAACAGCTCGCTGAGACTCTGTCTTCATAAATTCACTCATAAATTGGAGGGGGAGTTTGGCTTATTCACTTTCTAAGATTGTTCATCCTAATCCCTGATTTCTTGCCACTGAACCTGATTAAGGAAACGCCATGTGAACTTTGCTTCCATGGTCATGGTCTGCTGTTAACACACAGAAGGATTTTTGATAAGGGTTTCCCATTATTCACTTCTCCTTTCTGCCTACGCAGAAATCTGGAAAAGTGTGCCTCATCTACACAGTTTAAAAAGTGCTACCTGGCACATATGATCTGCATATGTCATGCAAACAAAGTGAGCACACACGTGCTGTATAATTGAACATGCTAGTCACTCTGAGAAAATTTTAAATTCTGAAACACCACCTACTGCCCATTAGAAATTTTCCACATTTCCTTCTGTGTTCAAGCTTCTGACTATCTCTGGCATTTTCACCTTTAAGCATCTCTTTGCAGTTACTGAGCCTAAGAACTCATTAAGAAGAAAGACTTAATAAATAACTGGGGTTCTGCAGCTTTTTTTTTTTTTTTTTTTACCATTTCCTTTAAGAATTAAGGACACTCCCACAGAGAGAGGAGAAAAAAGTGAACTGATTAGACACTTAACTGGAGTCCTTCCGGTCTCGCTAAACTAGGGGAAAAACAAGATCAACCATGAGTAGTGTTCTCATAACTTCTTTGGAACACAGCGTCCACTTCCTTCCACAGTGCTCCAGATTTTTCACTCTGACCCTTTTTCTAAACCTACCACAATTGCTTCTATTTCACAGCAAGGCACCAGTAATACTCCAAAGAAGATCCCTGGAGGTAGCCCAACCTGGAGTTGACCGCTCAAGTGTTTCAGTTGTTTACATCTTTCACAGTGTCTCCTCTTCCTTCAGCTTCTATTCCAGTAAATCGTGTTCTTCCTCCTTCTTCTCCTCTCCTACTCCACCTCTTGGGCTGGCCTATAGAACACATTTATGGGTCATGTATGGATTGTTTCTCTCTCACGTCTACGGTGATGCGGTGAAAGACTGTCAAAGCACAAGTGACTTTTCTTTTTCCTTTCCTGGGTGAGACTTCCTGGCAATTTTGACAGCAAGGTCTGAAAAACTTTGAATGGTTTACTGCAAATGTTTTGGCAGAAGGATCCTCAGCTGCCACTCAAAGGGAAGAAGAAAAAGAAGGTGGTCCTTACTTTTTAACATTTCACACATGAAACAGAGGCTCACTCTTGAGTTATTTTAGCAGTCTCATTCTCACTTCACTGCTCTCGCTGCCTCTGCTTGCTTCCTGATTTCCCACTTTGGTACAAATTACTGAACACTCTTGCTCATCTAACTGCAACACTCTCCAGTTTCTGCCTCTCCACCCCACCCACGGCCACAAACTTAACATTTCATGGAATGAGCCATCCCACAAGCGCTTGTTCTGCCTCTGGGATAAATTCAGCACAGTCAACAGCATAAGCGAGAAAGAGACCTGCGACATCTACTCAGTCTTCTTATGTTAATGCACTGTGTTCAGTCACCTTTGACTCAACGGAGTCTTTACCTTTGTTGTTCTTGTTCTTGTTGTTGCTCCTCATACATAGCGGTTGGTGAATTCATGAATTCCCATCACTTATCTCTCTGAGAAGTAAGTCTTGCCCTGTGCCTGCCCAGACAATTGTTAAAAGCAGAGGAGCACACCTGATTAAACAAAAGTGGCAACCTTCATTCAAGCCAACTTTGTTGATGGCCTCACCCTGGCTTGCCTTATATGTGACTTCCTCGACCTACCCACCCATATACCCAAGTAAAAGTGGCCCATTATTCAGATCCTCCTTTCCTGTCTCTATTACTTGGCTGGCTTTGTCTACGGCTGAGTAATCCTAAGCAAAATAAATTATTCATTGTGTTTGTCAATCAGTGGATAGCCTATTCACAAATTACACCCCACTCATTCCATTTCTCCTGCTCATTTTTCTGAATGCAAAAGACTGAGGGAACAGCTCTCTCTCTCTCAATTAAGAATGAAGGTTGTTTTCTTCCCACAAAGGAAGACGTTTGATGATGTGTCAAGAATAAATTTTTCCCCATAATCCTGTTGAAAAGAGTGTTGTGTAGAATTTTCTCCTCTCTCTCTCTCTCTCTCCCCCCCGCCCCCCTTTCCTCCAGTTTGAAGAAAGAGATTTTGGTTTTGGACATTTCCTTCAAAACAAAAGGAAATTTTGGTGAAGTCCACACAAGAAGGTGGTGTTCTTTCACTTACTGAATTTCAAGATAACTGATGGACTGAGGGAACTACTAATTCACTGCGGGCCAGATTTGTTCTACGTTTTGCCATTTACAGAAATGAAATCAGCTGTTTCTACCTTAATAGAACCACTTCCTAACATGGATTACTTTGTAGGGCTGTAAAGGCCTTTCACGGGGTACTCTGCTTTGAGAAAGCTTCAGAACATGTTGGACTTTTTGCGGAAAACAGAAAAAAAATGAAATGATGACATATGGATTTGATGATCAGTAAAATTGATAGATTATAGAAAAACTGGATGTTAAGTTGTAATCTAGAGTAAGAGTTTAATGTATGCTTTACATGTATTAAAGAAGTCGGAAGTCATTTTTTTTGTATTTCTGTTTCTTTTTTCTTTTTTCCTTCTTTTTCTGCACTTCTACTTTCCTTCTTTCTCTTTACACTTTCGTTTCTTATATTCTGCTTCTCAGTTATTAGTTCTTGTTAGTTTTTATTTTTCTGCTTTTAAAATTTAATAAAGTTGTTATGAAAAAAAAGAGAAAGCCTCAGAACAAACTGGCCATGGAAGCAAATGTTCCTGATACATTAAGGAGGTGAAATGACTCACTTCCATGAGGTACTTTTGTCACATCAAGGTGGAGTGGCAAACCCCTACACGGGAAAGCATCACATTGCACCATATCAGCTATGATTCACATAGTCCTGGTCTTTTCATAGCTATTTGTCATTTGTGCTCATTTAGTTTTATTACCATTAGTATTAGACACTAATTAAAAAAGGGGAGAGCAAAGGAAGGAAACCGCTATCCTATAAAGGTTGGATATAAAAGAGATGGTGTGATTTAGGAGACACATGGGCGTAAGTTGCAGAAAATGGGAGAAAATTGCAGGAAACTGATTTTAGCTAACATGAAGAGAAATTTCATGATGAACAACTCAGCAAGGGAACTAGTCAGCGCGGTGACCTTGACTCTCTTTTGCTGGAGGGCTTCAAGCAAAGACATGAAGCAAAGGCTTGCCATGAGCTAAGTCTTCTGACTAGCCCTGGGAATGGTTGGTCATCTGTCTCTCTAAATCCCTGTGCCCATCTTTCCTTTTCTCTCAGTGTGAATAGAAATAGCCCAAGTGCTAGAGATTTGCTGTACAAATCTAACTTTTTTCTGTAGACATTTGTGATAAATAAAGATTGTTTCCTCATGTAGTAATTCCCCAATGTTATTAGCATGCAATATATGACCTGAGCAAAACAAATCTTCTCTCTACAGAAGTTCACTCCGTTCTTGACTTCACAGAGTGCATGTCTGTGACTAGCTGTACAGTATTATGTGAAATTCAGAATGGGCAAGAGATGAGTTTTAGTGGTCACTGAAGCTCACACAGGAGAGATGGGAGAAATAATAGGGTTTGGGGAAGCAGCACTGCTTTGCAGAACCACATGGACTTTGAGTGCTGGAGGGAACTGGTGCTCAGCTATGGACAAGTGAAGTGCTCCATCTCCACCAGTCCAGCTGAAGTATCAAGATGGGCAGCTCTTCTTTCACCGTATCTCTCATTTTTTTTTTTTTAATGAAAATGTGCTGGATACCCAAGTTCCTTTCCAGCAGTGCAGAAGCTCTGCTGAGGCACCTAATAGGGTGCTTTGCAAAACCACATCCAGACACTGCATTGGCCTAATGACTTAACCACCCTTCCGTAAAGGAAACCCACTGCAGCTGCCAGGGCCAGAACATTTGTGGGCCTATCACTGTGCTCAACATTAGTGGATGTACGTGAATGCATTTGAATGCAACATAGTACAAATATGATTTTAAAAGAGGGAGGAAGTCTGGTCTAACAAAACAAATAGTGCACTTAGAGGGAAAAAAACCTATGGGAGGCTTAATGGCCATCTATTAAACATAAATCAACACAAAGGTAAGCCACCATGAAGAGGAAAGATACGTCAGTTTGGGGATTAAAGCACAAAAAGAGTATAATATTTACTCAGTAAATTAAGGCACTTATAGGAATGAGTTATTGCCATTCAAGTACTTTGCTTTACCCAGAAGATCATTCATGTCACTGTTACACAGTTTGCACATTGCACAAAACCATGCCCGCTTGCTAAATGAAGTGAACAAATGGTTTCTCCCCCACCTTTTTTCTCCAAGGCACTTCAAAATGGGAACACATGCACCCCAAAACTTTCTTTGTTGACTCAGAAAGACATTAATTCCACTGGAAGCTGGTAGGGCTTATTTCAGTTATTACAACTTGTGTATTTATGAAGTACCTTCAATATATTTGGCATTTCGGAGAGCCAAGAATTCATGAAAAGGGAGGTGAAATGGCACCACCACTTTCAGAGCCTTAAGAGGAATGAGAACAAGGGTTCTCCAGGTCACAGCAAATTCAGGGAGGACATGGTTCTCAGTATCTACTGGTTATAATGGTTCTATATTAGTTCCAGGACGAGTCTCTTGATATCGTTTGCTTACGAAAGAGAAGATGCAGCTGCACTCCTGTTGTCTATGTGATCTTCCCACAGATACCAGCTCAGCTGCAGTGGGAGCAGAATGCTGGACTAGATAAACCAATTTGATCCACTTAGACCGACCATATGTTCTACCTCAGCGTGCATCACAATGACTCCATTGTTCTCGGGACTATTCTCCTTCCCCACAGAAAAAATGGGCAAAAGCCTACTGTAAAAAGAATTTCAACACAATTTATAAATTCACATTTTGCAGACAAATGCTCCAAACATCTGGTGCCAGCATATGGGAATAGAAATATCCATCAGGAAAAAAAGGTCAAACTGCACATTTCCTTAACAAAAGCCCACCATTTCCTTTGTATAATATGATTCCTGTTTTCTTAACAGCAAGGCCAGTTTTCCATCCTCATGCTCCCCCCGCCCCTTTGGCGGATTTTTTTGGTCCACGCGCTTGTCACTTTTTGAGGTGACGGTAGTGTTCTTCTCAACTTTGCTAAGTTAAATTGCATTCCAATTTTATTCCGCTGCACTAAATGTCGTTGCAATCAAAGAGCAAATATAATTTAACTGCCATTTGAGTCTTCCTACAGGTTCTCAGCTGTTCACTCTATAACCGCACCCCAGAAAGCTGCCTGCAAGTTGAGCTATAGTAAAAGAGAAAAACACAGCCAGAATATTACAGTACCAATCTCACTTACAAATGTTCTGCGGTCATGGTTCAAAGCAATTAGAATGTCACAATGAAAATACAGTGGGAGGAAATAGCAGACAAGCCAACTCTGTTGGGGAGAAGAAACTTACTGAATGATGGAAGGAAGAATTATGAAAGCAAAGTGAAACTTTACTGCACAAATCCCCAAAGTTCAACGACTCTGGCCTAAAAGGCCTCAAATGTCTGAAAGACATTTATTATTTGCTTGCTTGCTTTTTGATCCTTGGCTAAACTAAGCAGCCAGTTTAGCCTAGCATATGTGAGAATTTGATTTTTTGTTTTTGTTTTTGAGTCACTTATCCAAGCTTCTATTGAGCATTGCACATGCTGGGTGAAAACTAGATGGATAAGAGTGGGGAAGGTTTCTCTTAACACCTAAAGAGGGCAAAAATTGGACCACTTTCTTCTAATTCTGTTAATGTTGGGTAGTATAATCACAATCTGATGTAAACTGTATTTTATTAGCCATCTTTGCACACAGTGCTAAACCAGAATGTTGGTCAGCAAAGAAAGCTTAGCCCGCTACTTTTCGGTTTAAGGTTTCCTCACTTCCAAAAGCTAGCATTTCTCTTTGGCTTCACAGCTTATTCATTTATAGCAACATTTTTTGACCCTCGTCATGTCTAATAAACCTTTCCCAAAATAGTTTGCAATGCACACTCAGTAAAAGCGACAACATAAAACTAATCTTCATAGAAGACAGCAATTGAGAAGCAATTGCAATAGCATAACTAAATATAATCAAAGTCCTGATCCCTTATAATCACTGCAATTACTGGTAAAATAAAATTTGTTTTGTTGGTCAGCAGAGAAAGCTACCAGGGACTTAGACAAACACCAATTTTGGTGTTTCTAAGATTCTAAGTTAAATTTCAATCTTTTCCTAGTTGATGTAAAAGATCAGACCTGCCTCCCTCTTACTGTAGTAGAAGATTTCTGGTGGGAGACGTGAGATGCAGCTTTCAAGTTGGCTGATGACAGGGGCCATGATTTTTTTTTTTTTTTTTGGCCTGCCAGCAATATAGTTGTAGAGCTGTCATAAAAAAAACACAAATGAAAAAAGAAAATAAAAATATATAGAAAAAAATATTGGTTCTTTTCAATCATGGAGTCCAAACAAGAATTTGGTGTAATAGTGTCATAGTAGGCAAGCATCCAGGGCTTCTCTGATTTTAACTTGGTGCTTCCAGTACAGAAGATGGCATTAACAAGCAAGTCAACTTCCAAACCTTGTAAGACTTTATAATGTCAAACATTCTCACCGAATGGAGTTCCAGCTATTTGTATCTGGACACTTCTGTGTTTTGTCATTCAAAGCATTAGAGAGCCCCCAAGATTAAAGCATCTTTTTGCTCACAGAATAAGAAAAGGTCTAGGAGGCTAAAAGTATGGGTCATGATTTGTCTTAAAAAAAATATTCTGGGTGACTTGCCTAAGATTCTAAGTCACAACCTATGGTCTATCTAAAGCAGAGGAATGAAATACTATTTTACTTGATGGTGACAGGCTGGGATAGTAAGCCGTAGTAAGTTTAAGTGAATAATACTCAAAAATCTACCATTTGGGTTTGTTTCCAAATATATTTAGTTTATATTTAATTTATACTTAGTTGATACAGCTCGCTAACAGATTCTCTGTCTTTCTTATAATGAGCTGCTCTGCATATCATGTATTTTGTGTTACATGCAGAAACCCCGGTGAGTCTGACCCAATTCTTATTCTTGAGAGCTCTTTTTTCTTCCTCCTCTTCCTGCACAATCAGGAACAGAAATCAACCATGATAAATGTATAGATGTCTTTACATACAGACCAGGAACTGGGCTTTAAAATGAACTCTAACTTTTTAAAAGATTCATAAACCATAGTTTAAAATTAGCTTATTTTCAGTGGCTCTGTTCAGCCAACCTGGTGCCTGAAGCTTCCCATTTTCTGAATCCACACAGTACACTGAACCATAAACTAACCAAGCAGCCACAGAAAACTAACCAAGATGAATGCTAAACTTAGCCTGTTGGATATGTCAACAAGTGCCCTAACTCAGGCAGCTATTGGCTAATAATTGACAGGGACATCTTTTGGACTTCGTGGCTGCAATCTTACATTCCCTCCCTTTCCCTTTCTACTGGATTGGTAGAACTGTCAATGCCATTTGGTGACATTCACTGTCACTAAATAAACTTACAAATTAAACTTGAATGAAAAGAGGGCACTCGCTCTTAGTATTTGATTCCTGCTTACAGGCAGGTTTTCTCGAGCACAGTTGGAATTCTCCCTTGGTGGCTCAGTTGCTGGGATGACCCAAAGATCTTTGCTCAGAAGCTAATTGCTGAACTTCCTGGCTGTTGCTTTTCTAACTTCCCCCTTACTTTCAACCACTCTCTATCTGCCTTAAAGAAGAGAAGAAAAGAAAAAGTAATGACCCCAGTACAGTGCTATCATTAAGGTAGGACTTTTTAAAAAACCCAGCCTTTTAACTGAGATCTTTTCAGCAGGTTACAGACGTTGAAACACACTGTTGGTTGACATCATACAGCAGGAAATCAGATACAGTCGGTTTGATTTGCAGTTATACAACATTAAGGCACCGTGCACACCACATATAATGCTAAGTGAAGGAATGTGAATAATTATTCCCAAGCCACTGATCCCTTCTCTATATGGAGATGCAGATACCAGTTTCAACATTCAAGCAGACTATGCGGCTACTGGGAATGGCTCGAATCAAGGGAAATCCTTAATGCTGAATGTGACAGAAGTGTGGCTGTCAGGTTCTGCCTTTTGTGAAAAGTTTTTGCATAGTCAATGCTCTGAACAAACAGTCACATCTGTGATTCAAAGATCAGTGAGTAGTCAAAGTTTTCAGTTTCCAGCAGGGAAAGGAAATATTTCTCTTCTGCTATGGATAAAAAGGCAATAGGTTTATGTTGAAGCACAATTTTGAGAGGAACCCCGAAAGATGATCAAGACTATGCAGGAAATCTGCTACTCAAACACTCTTGATAGATGACCATGCTGGTTCATGAAAAATACCACAAAATGGAGACTCTGTTGCTCCGAGGCAAACTGTTTAGTTGACAAATAGCTTGTTGGAAACAGGTTATTCCTAATATTTATCCAAATTCCTCCCCTCTCCCTTCCTTTTTTTTTTTTTTTTTTTGGTAATTTGAATGTAGTGTCTCAACTCTTATTTCAGGATTTCTAAACAACTGTTTTGACTCCCTCCCCTCCCGCCCCCAAAATTGCCCAAATTATTTTCTAAAATTATCCCCTCTTCTGTTTAACTGCTGCAAAACTCAACAGCTCACTCATACCTGAGCGACATCCTTGCTCCACCTCATATATTGGCCCCATCTCTCCTGACCTTCTGGAAGTTCCTTAAAACCTGGTTGGGTCAACAGGGTTTGAGTCACAAGGGAATAGTAATTTGATTAGTTGGCTCCATTGTTTATAATTTGATGCTCTGTCTTAGCCTTTTATAATTTTTTTTTTTGTACTTCTTGAATGTTTTTGAATGAAAAGGATCACACTGCCATACATCAGAAATGTCTCAGAAACCACCAACAGACTATTACAGCCACATGGCATCTCTGTAGCACACAAACCAACAAAATCACTCCAAAATATCTGAAGGAAACCAAAAGACCCAGTAGCACAAGGAGAAAAAACAGGAGTCATTTACAACATACTGTGTAAGGACTGTAACAAACACTATGTAGGGCAGACAGGCAGAAGACTGGCGGAGCGCATCCACGACCACCAACTAGCAGTCGGAAGACATGATGAAAACTCCTTAATCTCACAACACATGGACAGACTGAACCATAGTCTTAATTGGGAAACTGTCAGCATTTTAGACCAAGCTAAATCCAAATATGCAAGAGAATTCTTGGAAGCTTGGTATTCAGACAAGGCAGCCATTAACAGACACATGGAGATAAAGAGCATCTACATACTATTCAAAAGAGACAAAAGACCAGAAGGTCGCCTCACCAGCAATCATCACCCAGATAAGCAAAGGTTACCACCAGGCACAAAATCAAGCAGTTGCTAATCAAGGAACTATCCTCTCCCCCACGATTTTAACCCGTCCCACCCAATCACACAGAGAGGGCATGCTCCAGACCCCCTCGGCAAAAGAACTTCAACTAGTGGGGTCCAGAAGGCGGGCCTTCTCTGCTCTAGCCCCCACCCTTTGGAACATCTTGCCCCCGGAGGTGAGACAGGCCCCCTCACACCCGGCCTTTCAGAGGGACTTGAAGACCTGGCTCTGCCATCTGGCCTGGGGTGGGGAGGGAGGTCATCAGATGGGGTTGGCTAACCCCCTAGAGGCCTGGTGTGGCTTCCATCGGCCTCCTGGATTTCTTTTCCTTTTATTTTTGTAAACATATCTTGTTATAAATTTTAATTGTATATTTATTTATTGTTTTAATATGTTGTGAGCAGCCCAGAGTCCCCCATTGGGGGGAGATGGATAGGAACAAGTTTAATAAATAAATAAATGAATAAATAAAATAACCAGAGGAGCAAAACAAAACCCCCACCCCCACCAGGCATGCCACAATATATAAATAGAGAGCGAACCCCATCCCATTCCATCACTGAAGATGTTACCTAGCCGGGTAACGAAACGTTTGCAAGAAAAGAACCAAGCTCAGAGAACCCCAAGAGCTCCACAAAAAAAGTCATCTCAAGAAGCAACTTCTGTTCTTCTTTGCAGTGGCTACAAACAGCAGTTGTCACCTCACTTTGACAAAAGCTGTGGATCCTGCAGTTGCCTATGCACACATCCAATCCAAAGCTGGTCTAACTTTCCACTAAATGCCTTTAGTTAAATCTGACATCTCACATGGGTATTTTCTTATTTATTTATTTATATTTCAAATTTGGTCACCGCCCCTCTCACTAGGAACTGACTCTGGCGGTTTACAATAAAAACAAAAAATGAATATGAATTAAAATACAGTAAAAACAGTAATAAAAATACAATAAGAACCAAATACAGACATAAATAATAATATCTTCCAAGGTGCTGCCGGTAGAAAAGATATTAACATACAGGACCATCTTCAAGGTACTATTTTCTTCCTTAACTTGTCATATGCAGTAGATCATAACAGTAAGAATTGTTATCTAAAATGTTTTTTTTCCTCCTTTCTTATACATACATACATACATACATTCCCTACACACACACACACACACACACACACACACATATATATATATATATAATTAGATTGTAAAACCAAGGACAGGGTCTCCCCAATCTTCTTTTGTTTTAACTGATTTTTAAGATGCGCAGGGGCATAAGAAGAATCAAACCAAAAACCTTGGGAAACGTTCAAGTTCTGAGAGTTCAAATTCATTATCAAGGGGGCAAGCTATGCATTTCAATATGTAAAGACCTACAGTACTTTCCCAAACCGCATCCAAGTTGATAGATTCCTGATTAATCCATTTTTTTTTCTGCTGAACCTTTAATAAGTACCAGTCAAGTTCCCAGTTGCTTGCCAACCACCCCCAAAGGTTCCCAAGAAGCATTTTTTCTGAGTAGCAGTTTAGAAACAGCACAGATGGCATCTCCGAAGCATGGCAGCCTGTCCACCAGTCACGGCCTGGCACCCACCCGTTCTATGCAAATGTCATGCAAATTGTGTGGGTTGTGTATAAAGGCATTATGCAAATCTGCCATTCCCCCCACCCTGAAACTCCAATTCATGATAGATTTCTACTAATATGAACTCCTGGCTAACAAAAGAAAAGCTTGTTAAAAGCTTGCTTTTGAAGCAGAAGTGAAAAAGAGAAAATCAAAATTCTCCTTGGAGTCAGGCTCAGTTCCTGGACACGTATAGTTTCTCAGCAGTAATACAGAAGAAACTTGCCATTGCCTTCTTACAGGAGATACTAAGACAGACAGGTCGATTTTTCAATCTAGCTTACTTCCTATTCAAGTACTAACCATGCCTGACTGCTTAGTTTCCAACAAGGTCCTCCAGGTGCTCCATCATTTAAGCAGAAGGAGACCATTTGGATTATATGAACTTTGATTTACTGGGATATAGTTAGGCCTGGGTATAAGGTGAGGCTGGGTTTCAAACAGTTCTGTGTCATTAATTAAGCTAGGTTAAGTAATGGCTACATTTTCAAGCGTAGATTTTTACCATCCCAGCTCCAGTCAATTTTACCTGAAGCATCTAGGTATGGTATACAGACTAATGGTATGAATATGCACTGGGTTTACAAAAAAAGGAGGCAGCGTGTCAATGCTAAAAATCTGAGTTTCCATCCCAAGGATATTTCAGTCCAGAATTTTCATTTCAGGTATTGATTTCCTAGTCCATGCTTCTTAAAAATTATATCCTCATAAAAGGAAGCATTCAAATCCATCAAGCAAATGGCAGAGTTTCTAAAAGACAAACTTCAAAATAAAATTAAATTTTAAAAAATCTCAACAGTAACACCTGAAGTAAGGGAAGGACGATAGAAATAAAAATAAATAAAAGGAGATGAAATAAAATCTATCATCATCACTTAAGTTCCTCACTTTTCAAAAAGAAAAAAATAGTAATTTCTCAGGCAGAGACAATCCCACACTCCTTGTAACTACTTTTGCTGTGACACATCTGAGTTTAACCGTCAATGGACTGCAGTTGTATTTTCAAAAACAATTCCTAATCATTACCAGATTTTATTTATGCCCGTCGTGAATGTGGCTTGGAAAATATGAATGAAAGTTGAGGCTGTATATATGTGTGGGCTGCCTCCTAATTCCCAGCATTCCTAGTTAGCTTGCTATGCCAAATATATAGGAATGCTTTTGGCTCATGAGGACGCATAGACCAAAGTCATGCTCTTCCCAACAGACTAGCCCCAGACCAATTGCTGCGCTCAGGGCATTGAAGCAGACTTGAACACTGGCGTTTCTCTTTCTCTCTGCAAAGCAGAGTGTGGTTCTTTTCAACAGAATCCGCCTCCAAGTCTCACTGTACATCAGTGTCTGGGGAAAAACAAAAATCCAGACAGTTGCATTACTCACAGGGTTTTTGTTTCAGCTATAAATGTCATAGCTTGAGCTACTCTCTGCTTTCATCTTCTCTGCCAGACCCAAACTTTCTTCTCTTGGATTTCAAAGATTGAAGAGACGGGCAATTCACAGCAAATATTTTATGCCTCTCTCAGTTTGGGGAAGCCTGTTGTTCCTACCTGCTGTGGCTTAGTCTCAGACAATGTCTGCCTCTGTTGGCCCATCAGTTGGATGAGGCTCCTTCTCTCTCAATGGATAACTCCTTCCTTTTGTGCCATGCAGGAAATACTTCCTTTATAGGAAGTCTGCTTTTACATTAAACTCTCTCTATGTCAAGCCAAACTGTGGCTATGGTGGTGGTAGTGATGATGGTGAAAGTAGGTCAAGAAGCAGCAGGGTTTCTCCTGATGAGGAGAAGACTATCTGTCCTTTTCACCAGCTTCCTTAGAGCAGCTCTCTTAGTGGGAGAGGGGAAAAATAATAATGTTCAAAACTAGATCTGATAATGGCTGGAATGGTCTAACTTCTGTCCTTATTTTCCTTGGCCAAAAATTCCATGCAGCCCCCCAAATGGTGGACTTATCTATCTACCACATTGCTCATCTCATGCTTTTGCTCCCTCTTGCTTGGGCGGGGGGAGGGGGGTAACATCTTTTGGAAAACGTTGCAGTAAAACAGATTGAAAAATGGATCTGGAAACCAACAAAAATGCATTTTCTAGGAGCTGGCCGATGTCCAGTTCTCGTAATTACATTTTGCTTTCCCCATTATTGTTCCACAGCTTCAGCAGGATAAATGCATGAGTCATTAATTTTTCAGACCTACTGTGTAAATGTAACAAACTCGATAGGAGTAGAGGATTTGTTTCCTTTTGGCTTCAGGCACCTGACAGCAAAATTGAAATGGGCATAGCTTGGCCCTTCATTCCTTCATTGTGGGTTTTCCCCCCTTGCAGCTGCATTTATTTATTGTTGCTGGGAAGTGGCCTCACTTGGAAATGCTTGGACAAGATACCAAAACAAATAACATGTTGCATTCCCCTCACCTGCAAATTTCTTCCTTTGCAGCAGTTGTACGTTCTTAGAAATTACATCAAATTAAACTATAGGTTCATCTCTAATTCTGTTCCCAAAATGTTGTCCCTAATTTTGCATGCTTCTCCAAGCCCAAGAAGTGTGTTTAAGTGTGTAAGCCCCACTCAGTTTTGCTCCCTGCAAAGCTATATGAACATTGTGTGCAGAGACTCGTTCCAACTTAGCTTCTTTATACACAAGGCTGGCTTATATTTAATTTCTTCCTGGCTTCGATTGGTGACCTACAGATATTCCTCACTGATGGATGCAGAACCAATAAAGGCATGTCATTCCAATCAGACAAAAAGCTGCATTTCTTAAAAAGTTTGGTTTTGTGGGAAAGAAAGGAAAAAAAATATTCTAAATTTTTTTTAAAAAAACAAGGGGTAGGATGTCTAAAACTTCATTAAGAAGGCAGCTGGGAGTGAGAGCAAAGGAAGAAAATGAAGCAAACGAAGTGGAGGCAGCAACCTTTACATAACCACACAGAGATCTGTCTTCATTCACACCCTTGCAGCAAGCCATCTGCCAGGGAAATGGCTTTCGTGAATATATTCCCTTTTGGGTGGCAGCCTTTGTCAAGTCTTGACAGATATTATTATGGTTGGTCACACAATCAGCCAGATGTTTAGTCTGGATTTGGCATTTTTATCCACCTATCGAGTCCTTCCCAAGGACCTGGGATAGGCAGATGTTGTTCTTCGATGGTGTTAGAGGTATCATTGCAGGATGGAAGCTGTTCCTAGTAAAGCTGCCTTTTGCAATTGACTGATGGTGGTTTTGTCAATGCTGATGGTGTTCAAGTGCTGCTCCAGATATTTTGGCATCGCACCCAAGGCACCTGTTACTATTGGTACTATCTTTGCTTACTTTTGCCACTGTCGTTCTACTTCTATTTGCAGGTCTTTATATTTTGTGATTTTCTCCAGTTCTTTCTCTTCTATTCTGCTGTCTCCAGGTATTGCAATGTCCAGTATCCAGATTTTTTTGCCTTTCTTATCAACAATTGTTAAGTCTGGGGTGTTGTGTGGCAGGTGCTTGTCTGTTTAAATTCTAAAGCCCCAGAGCACTTTAGCTTCTTCATTTTCTATTACTTTGTTTATTTTGTGGTCTCAATGGTTCTTCCTTACAGACAAATGGTATTTCTTGCAGATATTCCAATGTACCATTGTTGCTACTTTGTCATGGTGTTGTTTGTGGTCAGTCTGTGCGATCTTCTTGCAGCAGCTAACTAGGCAGTCCACTGATTCTTCAGCTTCTTTGCAGAGGCGGCATTTGCTGTCTGTTGCTATCTTCTAAATTCTGGCTTTGTATGCATTTGTTCTTAAGGCATGGTCTTGTGTAGCCAGAATCAGCCCCTCTGTCTCTTTCTTCAACTTTCCTGCTTTTAGCCATTGACAGGTCTTGTTGTTATCTGCTTTGCCTGCTAGTTTTTTTATGTACTGGCCATGTAATACTTTGCCTGGCCATGTCTCTTCTATTCTTCATTTGGTCTTTCTTATAGGACTGCCTGGTATCTTTGGTATTCAGTAAGCCTTCATGGTGTACTAGCTTCAGTGCCTCCTCTTCACTGTCCTTCAGATATCCTTCCTATGCCCTTTTTTCTTCAATTGTCTGGTGCACTTGCAACATTCCACGCCCACCTATGCTCCTTGGTAAGTAGAGTCTGTCAACGTCGCTGCGTGGATGAAGGGCATGATTCATTGTCACTATCTTTCTGGTCTTCCTATCCAGGGCTTCTAGTTCAGTTTGAGTCCAGTCCACTATTCCAGCTGTATATCTAATGACTGGAGTTGCCCAGGTGTTAATTGCCTTGATGGTATTTCCTCCACTGAGTTCGGACTTTAAGATCTTCTTCATTCTCATGATGTATTCACTACTAATTTTCTTCTTGATTTCAGTGTGCTTGATGTTGAGAGCCTGAGGAATGCCCAGGTATTTGTAGTGATCTTCTTCATCCAGACTCTTGATGTTATTTCCATAGGGCACCTCGATTCCTTCAGTTTTCACTATTTTTCTCCTGTTGATGGTAAAGGTGGCACATTTGTCCCATCAAAACTGCATTGCAACCTCTGGGCTGTATATTCAGACAGTGTTGAGCAGTGTTTCTATTTCAGATGGTGCTTTTCCATACAGCTTCAGATTGTTCATGTAAAGGAGGTATATGTAAAGGATATTATTGTTGTTGTTGTTGTTATTTCCTGAATTTCATTTTTAGTTCTACCCCATCACAGTCCTAGCTTGACATAACACTGGACATGGCAGCCACCGAAGTGGGGGAAGAAAGGTAAACAGAAATACTGCAACAAAACTGTCCCACTTTATTCATCAGCCGAAGGCTATATAGATTAAAAAAAAAAAAAAAAGGAAAGAGAAGTGTGTGTGTGTGTGTGGGGGGGGAGAGATTTAAAAGAAAGAAATAATTACTATATGTTTTAATTATTCCTGGATTGTTGAAAAAATAGTTAAAGATAGCAGTAACCCCCCTCCCTTTTTTTTTGACTGAATGGTGGATTATGTCCCATCAAGTTGATATCAACTCTTAGTGACCACAAAGATTTGATGTGATTTAATTTAATTTAATTTATTCAATTTAGGTACCCCCTGACTCCAAATGAACTCTGTGTGGTGTATGATAAAACTGAACAAGATATGAAAATACAATATAATAGAATTATTTAAAAAAACAAAGGAATAAGAAAAGAGTAGAAAACAAGAACAGAGGGTGAGTTTGGTTAACAACACTCACACCCCCAAGCATATCTGAGAGGGGCTCCAACCACCCTAACCCACCACTGCCCATATCTCTGCATTCTTGGGCAGTTAAAGATAGACCTTTTCCAAGTTGATCTGTCCCCAACCTGGCCATTTAGATCTTCCAATTGTGCATCTATAACCACTATAAGTGAGTCCACTTTGCTGTTGGTTGTCTTCTTCTTCTTCTCTTTCCTCCCACCTTTCCCAACATTATGCATTTCTCAGTGGAGCTGGATATTCCAAAACAAAACAATTTGAGCCTGACCATTTGTACCTTGAGTGAGAACTCTGACTTGATTTGTTCTATGATCCATTTATTTGTTTTCTGGGTTAACATATATTCTCAAGAGTTTTCTCCAACACAAAGTTCAAAAGCATCAATATTCTTTCTCTCCTGCTTCTTCAAAGTCCAGTTTTTGTTTCCATAGAGTGACACCGAGAAAACCACTGACTACATGATTCTGATATTTGTAAATATAGACACATCACAGCATCTGAATATCTTTTCCAAGACTCTCATTGCTCTTCAACCAAGGGCTGGTCTGCAGCATATTTATTGACTGCTGGTTCTTTTACTGTTGATAGTTGATAGTTGATAGTCAAGGCAGAAACCTTGGTGATACCTTTATTTTGAAATGTAATTCTCCTCTTCCCACATTTTGTCTTTCATACATGTAGCATTTGCAACCTGGAGGGGAAGGGGGGAGACCCAGACCCCACTGAAAACTTCAACAGTCCTAACCCAAGATTTGGTGATGAGATGCAAAGCACTTCTCAATGTTGGAATAAGTGAATATTGCCTTCTCTTGCCCCTTCAGGCTGTTCCCTATGGAAGCTTCTTGCCTCCTACAAATAACCCCAGACATATTGGCTTCTGAAAGCCACAGCAGGAAAACAGCATTTCGTCCTTGGTCCCCATAAAGTTAGTTGCTGTACCTGTTATCACTCTCTTTTATATTAAATCTTCTTAGTCCCATTTTTTCACTGTGCTCCTTGACTTTCATTACCAGAACTTGCAGATCATTTGCATGTTCAGCTATCAGAGTACAGTCATAAACACAGCACTATTTATATATATATATTTCAAATTGGGACACTGCCCATCTCACGAGGAAGTGACTCTGGGTGGTTTACAATAAAAACAACAAATACATCTTAATTAAAATACAATAAAAATAGTATAAAATACAATAAAAACCACATACAGACATAAATAATAATATCTTCCAAGGTGCTCCTGGTAGAAAACATATTAACATAAGGAGCATCTTCAAGGTGCTAGCCACCTTGAAGGGGTTGGTTGCCCCTTTTCTCGCCCCATGCAAGTTGGCAGAGCCACATCTTAACTGCTTTCCAGAAGGTCAAGAGAGTGGGGGGCGGGTATTTCATAGGGCAGGGGCCACAGCAGAGAAGGCTCTTCTTCTGGGCCCCGCCAGTTGGCATTCTTTCCTTGATGGAGTCTGCAGCATACCTCCTCTGCTTGACCGGGTGGGTTGGGTCAATATAATGGGGGTGAGATGGTCCCTCAGGTAACCTGGTCCCATGCCATGTAGGGCTTTAAGGTGTTAACCAATGGATTGATGTTTCTTCCTCCAGTTTTAAAACCACACTCATCCTCTTCCAATCCAGCCTTACTCAGTATATACTCAGCATATAGACTGAAGAAATAGGGAGAGAATATACAGCTTTGTCTCACTCCTATGCCAAGCTGAAGCCATGTTCTGTCTGAACTGTAGCTTCCTGTCCTGCAGATAGGATTTCAATGAGGACAATGAAATCTAGGATTCCCAATTTCCTAAGGACATTCCACAGCTTGACAAGGTTTACAAAATGGAATGCCCTTCTGTAACAAATGAAGCATAAATGGACTTCCTTTTGGTTTTCTTTGGCTTTCTCAGTTATCCAGTGTACAGGTATCTTCTTTCTCAGTCTTTTCTAAAACCATCTTGAACATCTGGCATCTTCCTTGCCATATAATGTTCTAATCTGCATTGGATGATCCTAAGCATTCCTTTGCTAGTGTGTGAAATTAAGGGCATTATGCAATAGGTTGCACACTGTTAAGTCTCCTTTCTTTGGTATTGGTATGTAGCTTGACCTCTTCCAATCAGCCTGGCCATCATCTCGTTTTCCAGATTTGCTGGTATAATTGGGTTGGAGCTGTACTGATTCTTTTTCTGTTACTTGCTGTATTTCTGTAGATATTTTAATTTTAATTTTATCCATTTCTATAGCCTTCCAACTTAGCAATGGAGTGCTGATCTAATTTCATCTTCTAGTACTAGAGGTTATTGTATGTGTGAAATAGCTTCTAAAGTATCTTGGATGTGGACATCTTTAGTGTATAAAATTTCAGTATACTCCTTCCATCCTTGTTTGATCTTCTTTCAGTTACTGTCTGTCCATTGGCATTCTTTAGCATGTAAGTTCGAGGTTGAAACCTCCTTCTGAGTTCAGAGATCCTTTGGAAGACTGTCCTTGTTCTTCCATGTCTGTTTCCATCTTTGATGTCTTTACAGTTATGGTTGTAATGCCGCTTCTTGTGTCTTCTAACAGCTCTCTGAAATTCTTTGTTAAGTTCCTTCCTGAGATCTTTGTCTTTCTTGGCTTTGGCTTCTCTTCTTGGCAATTCTACCATCTGTTCTGTCATCCAGTTTGCTTTCTTCTATTTCTTGGTCTTTGACAGTCTCTTTTCACATTCATCCATAACAACTTATTTGATTTTTTTCCCATTAGCAAATGCCAAAAGGGGAACTGCTGTGATGTAGTTCATTCTCATCTTGGTCCAGGAACATCAGAAATTCATGAAAGAGCTACCAACACAGATACTTCTTAAGCCACTGCCATCAGTTTTAGATACTTGGTTGAAGAGTTGATAGAAGAAAGAGAGATGGACTCAACCTTCCCACACCATCTTGAGCTTTAGAGCAACACAAGTTGGACCTTCATGGTTGCAGCAGGGTCCATTCCCTAAATCAGAGGTTGCTTCTGAAAAAACTGAATACTGTGTCCCCCACGTCCTCCAAACATTTGTCACCAAATACTTAATATTTAATTTGAGATATTTTATTTACTTATTCCCTTTCTAACCTGTGTACTTCTCTTGAACGCTCAAGGTCTGTGTGTGTGTGTGGGGGGGGGGGGGTAGGTAAGGTTTTCCTTTAGTTTTATCCCCATAGCAGCAGCAGGTGTGTGAGGTTGTTGAGTTGAAAGAGATTGTGCCTGGCTCAAAGCCCAAAACCAATTCTGTGGTTGAGGACAGATTTAAACCTGGGTCCCTGGTTCAAGATCAATATCTTAAAGAGAAGACTGGATAGTCATATTAACTATAGTTAATTAAATATAGATGTACATGACATGGAATCAAATTTAGTTTCTCCCCAGTTGCACACAATTTCTCAAGTGTATCTGTAAAATACCACTTAAAGTCAAAGGTGTTTTTGCCTCAGAAAAGATTCCATGCCTTTGTTCTAAAATAAAATGAAAAAATATCAGAAAGAAATACGGGAAGAATCTTAAGGACGTATACTAAAACTAATGGGCAAAATGCAAATATATGAAATGCTGGGGGAAAAAAAAAAAGGAGGGAGAGGGGAACCACTATCTAAAAGTCCAAAATGAGAGTGTTTTAATATAATCCTACCTACTATAATTACAGTATTAGCAGCCACAAAGTAGTTATAGCTATTAAGAGTTGGTCTAACCTGGATGCCCATTTTTCCTTTATTTAAAAAAAAAAAAAAAAAGCTGAAAAAGAAGAGGAAATGTTGAGAAGAAATTTATAGCCATATAGATGCATGAGCTTCAATAATAAAATTTCTGGGATAATTTGTTTCATAGCCATAGAAGAAATATCTTACATTCATCATCCTGAATTTGGTATAAGGATCCCGTTTCCTAATGGAATGCAGCATTTATGCATAGAATTCACACAAAACACTCTTGTCTCATTATTTTGGATTACATGTCATTAGCATGCATTAACAAAGTCTTTCAATGGTTTTGTGAAACTTTCTTATCCCTCTTTATTCCAGTTTTCTGATATTCCTTTGTATCAACATGCAGCAGTATAAATTGAGTGGAAAGATTATAGCTTCATAGTATAGCATTGCCTCTGCACACAGAACATCCCAAGTTAAATTTCTAGCATATTCAGATAGGGTGAGAAAACCTTATCTTGGATTCCTTAAGATCCATTATGGGTCAGGACTGGATTTCTCTTGGAAAGAGGGACAATGGTCTGATAAGATGGACACTACAGCACAACTGGCTCCATTGGTTATAGCGTACACATACACATATTCCAACTACTGAAGTAGATCCAATGTTCTTTGGTTTGGGTGAAATTTGTAATAAACTCTACTGCTCTAGATCTAAAACATTAACTGATGACACTACTGGTGGAGACTTTTGGGTGCTCTGGTTCCACCCCATTGGGAAGCCCCAGTTTGGGCCATAATCTCTCACTTGATAAAGATAACTTTGATCTCCCTACAGTTCCAGCAGAAGTCAGTTAGAGTTCTGCATCTTTGAGAAGTCCTTGAAAATGCAATATTCTAGATGAAAGTGAGAAAAGAGGCAACCCCTCAGGGAGGATCATCTGGGGTAGCAAACCTATGAAGTAGATAACAGTTCTTTGCCACCACAGGACTTGTTAGTTTGCCAGAAAGAGAAAAAAAAATGTGGGCAGGTTTTCAGGAAAGGCTCTGGGTAAATATCTGCGTGTTTCCTATGAAACTGCAGAATGGTGAACAACAGTATCTGCCATGCCAGCTTTTTAATAATAAAGGATAACCTAAAACCATATTTCAAGGGACTACCAAGATTAATCAGTTCTTCCAATTTAAGATACAGATTCCAAACTCAGTTGCAGATGAAGAATTGGTCAGACAATGTTGGTATGCTCTGAGTCCCATCACTCAGTATCATCTGATAGGACCCAGGAAGCAGACCTGCTTTGCCACTGTGCCTTCCCTCTGAAACAGCCCTCAAGAGATGTGTACGTCTCCTACCCTGCTTTAATTTAAAATGGTCATAAAAACATGGCTTTCCCCACAGTGAGTGGTGAGCCTCTAATAGGTTTTTTTTTTCTTCCTCCCCATGTTGAGTTGGATGGTTTTCTCTTCCAGACATCTGCTGTAAGCTGCCCAGAGTTATCATGGATTTGGGCAAATTTATGAATCGAATAAATAAACATCTGGAAAACAATACTGTCTGTCGGACTTTCCCAACCTGACCACCCTTCAGTTGTTTGAGTTCAACTCTTAGAATTTCCCAAGAATGGATGGACCTTGCTGAGAATTCTAGCCACTGAAGACTACATACTCAAAGAATACCTGAATGAGGAACATTGATGTAGGTGAAAGGCAAGGGAGACAACATTGATGGGGCAATGTATAGCATCTAAACCTGGCTTTTCTCTTAACCTTCTGTGCCTCCTTTCCCTTGGATTAAACAACATTCTGCGGTGGGCTTGTTTTTAGACTCCTGCCAGAATTATTAACTCCCTCTTAGGGAGAATCAGAAAATCAGAAGTAAAAAATTCAACAGACAATACAGTTAAAAGTGGTATTGATTTTCAGTGGCTGGAGGCATCAAAGATGGGGAGAAAATTCAGCTTCCACAATACTTCCTTTGACAGTGGAACCATTTATGAAGGGAGAAGTTGAACATCAGCACCAAAGGGAACTGCACTGAATGTGTGCAAGTAGAGATCTGATGGGCATTTCTTGTGGATCCTCTAATTTTATCCTGCACTGAGCAGTGGATTAGACCTGGTGGCCTAATGTCTTATTCCAACTCTAGGATTCTAAACATGTCCTGAATTTACTCCTTAGTTGCCAATCATAAGTGTATGGGTGCTATTTAGTTTTGCAAGAGACTTATTTTGCTGAGACTTATTGCATATATCCTGTGAATTTTACAATCTCTCTTCCTCCCTCCCTCTCTCCCTCCCATCCTTCCTTCCCCTATTTCTCTCTCCTTCCTTCCTTCCTTCCTTCCTTCCTTCCTTCCTTCCTTCCTTCCTTCCTTCCTTCCTTCCTTCCTTCCTTCCTTCCTTCCTCCCTCCCTCCCTCCCAGGATCCACATTTAAAAGAGACCTTTTGGGCTGAAACTTGTAGATCCACTTTTGCCCATTATGGAGAGAGACAGAAAAGCATACTTCCCTTGTTGAGCCTACCTGAGATTTGTAAGCTCTGCATATTCATGCATAGGTAAACCCTATAAAGGTAGCATCAATTCTGTGAACAATAATTCAGGAAAAAAATAAATGGAAATTCACCATGGGATTGAAGTCTGGACAGTACAGTTTATTTTGCACCTAGGGCAGATGTACTGTTCCCATGAACTTATCTGGGGATGACATAACAGGGCCATCCAGTTAATTCAAACACCTATTCACACCACAGGCCAACATACCTCTTCTGGTGTCATCTAAAGCTGCCTGAAGTTGGGCAGTTTGTTAGAATATATACCAAGAGAGAAGAATCTTTTTTAAAATTATTTTTGAAACGTACATACCAGTGGTGTATGGTTTGAGTGATAAGAAAAGCACACCATTTTCTCTCTTTTTGTCATCTCAGATTTTCTCTGTTTCCAACATCTTTTCTTCTCTCCCTGTCTCTTCTCCCAGTGAGTTGCTAATGGCGGGGACAAATCGCGCTTGCCAGATTAAACTGGTCATATGCAGAGGACTTTGGGTTTAAAGGCTATGTAAAATTTTGTTCAAGGCTTCTAGTATCTTGAGGCGTATCTTGCCTCCTCCATTTTTATCTTTTTTTTTAAATCAAAATATTGTATATGTGCTTAAAAATTCTTCCAAACACCCTGCAGAAGAGGCTTCTCTAACCTCTTTGGAGGCCAGTAGATACAAGTAGCATTTTGAAAACATTCCGTGTCCATTCACTAAATAGCTGCCAGAAGGACAAACTTATGAAATTGCTTTCTATCAGCTTTCAGCTGGCCTCCATCCAGGATATTCTCAATAACCAATATTTATATTTTCAAGTCAGGGGGCACGCTTCTAAACAAAGTGCTAATTTGCAGCCACCAGCTATTTTCAGAGAATGTCTATGGCAGTGTTTCTCAACCCTAGCAATTTTAAGGTGTGTGGACTTCAACTTCCAGAATTCCCCAGCCAGCATGGCTGGCTGGGGAATTCTGGGAGTTGAAGTCCACACATCTTAAAGTTGCCAAGGTTGAGAAACGCTGGTCTATAGGATGCCCAGAGGCATTCTTTGAAATAATACTAGAAGCTAGCTCTTTGTTTCACATATAGTAGCTTTACTGTTG